>NW_005843227.1:40102-46637 GCF_000455745.1 Alligator sinensis
GCGAAGGCTGACGTAGCAGCCAAAGAGGCAGCACAGATGGGAGGAGAGGCAGTGTTTCAGGGTTTGGTCCATGAGGTGCCCTTTTACTTAGAAGATTGTAAAGTAAAGTATGGCCCAGGATCAGGTAAGCTAGCCGCAGAGCTCAAGGCTATTAAGAACCCTCAGGGATGGTGGATCGTACCCGGAGGGAAAGTATTAGTACCTCGATGCTTATTGGGAGATATGCTCCACCGGTTACATTATTCCACTCACATGGGAGGCACTGCGATGGGAGACTTGTTAACTCGTCAAATGGTGGCTCCAGGACTTTATTTGGAAGCCCAGAGTGTGGTCTCTCAGTGCCCGACCTGTCAGAAGGTAAACCCAAAACCTGCAAGACCACCAGCCCCCATGGGAGGAAGACCGTGGGCCCATTATCCCGGACAAGCTTGGCAGATTGACTTCGCTGAGCTCCCAAAGTCCGTTACCGTTATCTGCTGGTATTGGTTGATCAACTAACTGGATGGGTGGAAGCGTACACCACAAGAATGGCTACTGCATCCACGGTGACACGAGTGCTACTCCATGAGATAATACCCAGATTTCTGTTGCCTAAGTCTATTGAGTCAGATCAAGGCAGCCATTTTGTGGGGAAAATAGTACAGGAAGTGTCCGAAGCTTTAGATATCAAATGGAAGCTCCATGCCCCATGGAGACCCCAGAGTTCAGGTCAGGTGGAATGCATGAATAGAATGCTGAAAGCTATGCTAACAAAAATCTGTATTGAAACTCATTTGAAATGGCCACAGGCACTCCCACTGGCCTTAACTCGTATTCGCAGCACACCACGGAGAGGGATTAAATTATCACCTTTTGAATTAATATTTGGTATGCCTCCCAGAGACTTGCCAGCGGGGTGGAGGGAGCCAGTTATTGTAGAATTGGGCAAATCCGAAATTTGGAAACATGTTATTGCCTTGAAGTCTGTTTTGTCTTCCCTACCCAGGTTACCCTTCCAGAGCCTCCCGCTTGATGCCCCAATCCATAACTTTAAACCGGGCAACCAAGTCTTGGTGCAGAAGTGGAAAAAGAATCCCCTTGCAGAAAAGTGGGAAGGACCCTACCAGGTGCTGTTAACAACCCACATGGCTGTTCGCTTAGCAAACAATGACAAGTGGACCCACTGTTCGAGGGTGAAGCCTTTTCATCTGGAGGACACCAACTCCTAGGGTGTGATCACTCCGGAAGCTGATAACACCCGGAAACAAGAAGCCAACAAGTGGACAAGTAAACCAATAGGAGTTCTGAAGTTACGCTTGCAAAAATGTAAACCCTAATCTATTTTTTTGGGCTCTTGCCCTTTTTAGGTATCTCAGGACCCATCTCTAGCCCCATGTCTGGTTGTTGTACATGTACCGATGATACTTATGCTGGAACCTTTCCCATGAGTAACTACAAAGGTTCTAAGTCTACTGTAGTTAAGGTCCGCCTGCATCCCAATTCCTCATGTTGCCCTCATCGGCAAATTACCATAGAACAGAATGTTACTACTGGTATGGCGTCCCCGAGTGGTAAACCTGGTATAACCACAGTCTGTAAGAGGCTGCCATCTGGCGACCGGGATGGACTTTGGTCCACGATCCTCAAAGATTGGCCTTCAGCTCTCCAACCCTCCACCCCTCCGAACCCATGGGTGGGAAATTCCTGGGTAGCTCTTCTCAGGAACTCTGCCCGGGCTTTAACTAGCCACAGTTGCCTTTTGTGTGCACTTACTCCTGTTTCTAGTAATGAGGGAGTCCCTTTCTTGCCTATTCCCCTCAATAGGACGGGTATAGTCTCGGATTGGGGCTTTAATCGCAATTTTAATTTCTCTTTACGATATAATGGTTCTGGAAAACTCATGGTGGCAAAAATTAGGGGCTCTATTTGCATTTCCCAACAGGGAGGGGGGTTTAAGGTAGGGAAGTCAAAGTGTCAGGAAACATGGATTTCTAAGGAGATCGCCCCTCGGGAAGGTGCATGAACCTGCGCAAATGTCTCGTACAACAAGTTTGATAATTGTAGCTGCCTATTGGGTAAGGAGTGGATTTCAGCTTGGGGCGTTAATTGTACTCACTACCAAAATGGTACCATGGTAAGCGTGAATCCAACAAGGAGCTCACTAACCCTAACTTTGATGAGCTCCCGCACCACCATCACAACTGAAGCCTGTGAACTATGATGGATTTGTGGGCGATGGGCATATAAACAGCTTCCCCCCAATTGGACTGGAACTTGTTATTTAGGAGCTTTGATTCCTGGCGTTTGAATAACACAGCCCACAACTCCTAGTGTTTGAACAACAAAACCCAACACTTATCGCGTCAAACGCAGCACTGATCACTCCTTTGAGAAGATAGCTGCCGGAGGGGGCCAACGATGGGGTAATGATGAATGGCCAGCAGAGAGAATCATTCAGTACTATGATCCAGCAACTTGGGAACCGAACGTGGTTGGCAGAGAGCCCACATACTTAACAAACCGCATTATTAAACTCCAGGCCGTAGTAGAAATAGTTACCAACAAAACTGCCGCAGCCCTGCGTCTGATTGGCAACCAGCTCACCCAGCTATGCACTACAGTACTGCAAAACCGCTTAGCTCTTAACTATTTACTTGCCAGTGAAGGAGGGGTGTGCAGGAAGTTAAATTTGTCCAATTGTTGTGTTAAAATCGATGTTAATGGTGAATTGATAAAAACCTTAGCGGATGACATGGAAAAGGTAGTGCATGTCCCAGTCCAAACATGGAACGGGTGGAACTTTGATTGGTTTACATCCTGGCTTCCCCAGCTGGGATGGTTAAGGGGTGCTTTGGTGGCCTTTTGCCTTCTGATGTCAATACTTTGTTTGCTTCCCTGTATTATACCCTGAATCGTAACCCTTTTGAGGCGAACTGTTCAGTCAGTCGTCAACCGCGAAATGCTTGTGCATTATCAAAAGCTAGCCATCGCTGACAATTATAAAAAATGAGAGTTAGAAGGCATCTTGAGGGGGGAATTGTGGTAAAAATACGTTAAAATTTAAACATCATGCCTTTTTGCAAGCGCTTCTGTACTCAACATGTTCTGCAATAGCTTCTGCACATAGATTAAGGCTTGCTTTGTACGTAAGTTTTGCAACCATACTTGTTCAAGTGCCCTAGAATTACACTAAGATACAAGGTTACTAAAAGGCATTAATTTTGCCGCAGTTCCCCTTTTCTGCTGCGCATGCGACAGGCCTTTTTGCCGCAGTTCTGCTTTTGGACTGCGCACGCGACAGGACCTTTTGCTGCAGTTCTGCTTTTTAACTACGCATGTGCTAAACTTGATAGGAAACAACAACCAATAACAAGTTGAGCTCGACTTGCAAGGCAAGGCGTAACAATAAGGAAATTGTAAGGCTGTCAATAATCGCGCAACATGCTGAGACCCTCTGTTTGTTGTCTATAAAAGTGAAACCTCGGACACGGCTCGGGGTCGACTTTGCTTTGAGCGACTCAGCTCCTTAGCCGATCTGTTTTCAAACAATAAACTCGAGTTGGACCTAGCCTGTGTGTGTGTGTGTGTGTGTGTGTGTGTGTGTGTGTGTCGCTACGCACAGTGTCAGGTGCCACACACATGTGCCTTGCTGCTTGGCCTGCCCAGCGCCAGAACTCACATGGCGCCATTCTGCACCACTGTCACAGTAGCAGCAATGAGGCAGGGAGCAGAGGCTGCAGCCCACCCTTGCCCCATGCACAGATTGGGGGGCCACATGCCGCCCCTTTAGTTTTCTGGTGCTGCATTTCTGGAAGAGCCACTGGGCTCTAAGTGTCCCATGACCCAACCCAGCCAGGGTCCCATTCACCAGGAACAGGGTCCCAACTGGGCCGGGTCATGGGGCAGTCAGAGCCCAGTGGCTCATCCAGCGATGTGGCATGGGGGAGCGGCTGGACTTACCCATCCACCCACGGCCCTGGAGGAGCCCCTGGTCTCCCATGGCCCAGCCTCAGCACAGCCTGCCCCCCTGCTGGGATCAGCCCAACCTAGCCTCATCCCAAGCCCCGCCCTGCCTTTCCCCCGTCAGCAGCAGCGCCACCCCCCACTCCCCTTCTCCCTATCTCAACTATAATTTTACAGGCTCATTTACTCCCTAAAGTGGGTTTTTCCTGTGATACTGAAAGAGCAGCAAAGGGTGAGAGAAAAGTGTGTGTGTGTGTGTACATTAGCTAATTGCCTGTCAAGAATGATGGATTTCAGGGAGTGTTTATATGCCTCCCCCTTGCCCCCACTCACCCTTCGAGGCCAGCCATGTAAAGACTCCCTCTGCCATCGCCGCCTCCGGTGCAGGGGCTCCCTCCCCCTGCCCATCTCCACTTCACAGCAGGGCTTCCCCCCAACCTCCCCTCCCTCCCCACTGCCGCCACCTCCCTACTGGCTGTTGTCAGGACTGGGTGGCAGGGGGGGCACTGCCACCATGATCCCTCCTGCCCTCCCTGCTTCCCTCCCTCCCTTCCTTCCCTGCCACTCAGCCCCAAAATCACCTGCTCCCATGACCCCCCTTTCACCTCCCCCCACGCCTGCCCAGGCCCATGCAGCTTCCCTCCCTGCTGCCTCCCCCTTCCTGCTGGCTGCTGTTGGGGTCCCCTTCCCACTCTACTCCCTCGCCTCTGCCCAGCCCTGACAACAGTAGCCCCTGTGGCCCCCCTTTGTTTCCCCCCTACCCCGCTTCCCTCCCTTCCTGCCTACTACCTTCCCCTCCCTGCTGGCTGTTCTGGGGGGCAGCGGGGATGGGTGACAGGGGGGCACCACCACCGTGACCCCCCGCTTCACCTCCAGGCAGGGAGACACGGGGGAAGCCTCACTGCTTGGGTGGCTGGGGCATGGTCACCACCACCACAAACTTCCCTGGTAGCGGCTCAAACTTGGGCCCATGCAGCCCAGACCTGTGCAGCCAATCTCCGCCTGC
Organism: Alligator sinensis; assembly: GCF_000455745.1. Classification (NCBI taxonomy): domain Eukaryota; kingdom Metazoa; phylum Chordata; order Crocodylia; family Alligatoridae; genus Alligator; species Alligator sinensis. The sequence goes on from NW_005843227.1 coordinate 45,051, forward strand.
CTGAGCTCTCAGCAGCGCATGCACAATTGGCAAAAAGCATTACAGACAGACAGATACACGGACAGACAGGCCCTTTATTATATCGGAAAACCACGCACACAATAGATATAGATACATAAAAGATGGTGAGCTTTGACTATGACTATATAGAGGAGGGCTTTTTTGGGGGGGGCGGGGTTCGGATATATGTATTATAATACAAAGCCGCACACTTAAACCTTCCATTTGGACATTAAACCTGACTTTCCCTTCAAACTGATTTTTTTTTTTTAAAAAGGAGAGCCCATGGACTCTGAGAAGGATCCCAATATGATAGATTTCAATTCTTCCTCTTAAAAAAATATTATTTTTCAAATATCCCAATGTAGCCCCCAGTTTTTTTTTTTTTTGTATTTTTCTTGTTAAAATGCATTCCCTCCCCTTCCCCAACCATTTCTGACTTTCTCTCTGCCCTCTCTATCCCTTATAAGTGATTTTAAGTAGTACTAGGTAAGCTAAGCTAAGGTCTTGTATACTATTATTGTAATAAGCCCCTTTTTATAGATTGTAAATAGTGTTCTCTTATGTTTGTATTGATTTTTACTGTTTTATATTGTATTATATTGTATTCCTATAATTTGTGCATTGGTTGTTATTGTTTCATATTAATATTGTATGGTCTAGGCCTGTGTCTGTGAAGTGATGTCAAGTATTGATTCCCATGTTGTCCCCATACCCTGGTGTGTAAGTATGTTGCACTTCTGTAACCTCTCCCATGTAAATTGGTTTTCCTTGAATGCCTGAAACAAAAGAGTGAATGGATGAGTGAAACAATGATAGCAGGACCTGCTCCTACATCACCCCACCATCAAAACCAATACCTGAACCAAAGACCCAGCCCTTGGAACCACCCTCTGCATTCAAGACACAAACGATGAGGCAGCCACCATTGTGCCAAGGCTGCAAATGTGCAGTATGAACACCTGGAACCGTCTGGAACAGGACTGACCTTGCCTGGACACGACCTCCCCAGAGGAGATCAGAGGTAGTCTGCCCCATAAAAAAGGGTAGTGAAGACTGACCCTTTGGGATGCCATCTTCACCTGGACCAGACCTGCTCCATGTCATGCTGCCTATCAACCCAGAGGCCCTGCCGGTGACCTCCTCTGGACAACACCTGCTGGAGAAAGACCCCCGACTGGCCATCGAGGACCTCCTCCCAGCCTGGATAGGTAGCTATCACCCCACCCTCTCCAACCAAGGACTTGGACTGTTTCTCTTCCCTACCTGGACTCCACCCCTTCCACTGAGTCTCTTTCTCCTGCTGCCAGTGTGTGTGTGTGTGTGTCCATTGTGTGAGTGTGTGTGGGAGTGCTTGCATGAGTGTGTGCGGGAACCAAGCTGTTCATTTAATAAAACTGTTATTTGGAGCCCTGAGTCGGGTTTTGCTTTACTGTGGCTCTGTCCCTGATCCAATCTCTGCTCCTCGCCCTTCTGACTTCTGTCTCATTTCTCCCTCTCCTGCTTCTGGGGTACCGCCACCTCCAGCACCTGTCCCATGCTCCTGTGGCTCCCGCTGCCCTGAGCTCCTCTCTGCCACTGTTCTTG
>NW_005843227.1:47120-48007 GCF_000455745.1 Alligator sinensis
GGATTATAGGAAGTAGACCAACCTCCTGTACATAATCTTTCCCCACCCTCACTTCACTCATCAATCAAGGGTAATTTAACAACATAAAAACTCTAGATACACAAGACAAATAATGGCTGAGAGAAATGTTAATTAACTAGTTGGGAGTTTTCAGTCAAAATGCATCTCAGTTGGAAAATGCCAATTTGTTGCATAACAACTTTAAATGGAGCTGGGAAGTGTTTCCTGGTCCTGGGATGAAACTGAGAGACTGGGAAAGTGGGGAGGAAGAGAGTTCTTCCCAAAAGAGTCAAATGCCAACATCCTTCAGTTAAGGCACACAGCAGAGGGGCAGTCTAGCTTAAATCAGGCAGATCATGAACTCAGCATCCCAAGCTTGCCTAACACCTCTTCCAGCTATACACTTGGTCCAATAAAAGATATTGCCATACAAACCTCGCTTCTCACATATTCTCTGGACCATTACCAGCACAGCAGCTCTTCCTTAAGTGGGTATACTACAGCTGAATGGCACTGGCTGTCATGGCTTGGGGCTCTGAGATCCTCTACTGTTTGTAAATAGGCCCCAGTGCTTGCTGCATTGGAAAGGGTCCCACTTCCATCCCTAGAACCATTCCATCTCCCAGTGATTCGAAGCAAATACCGTCTTGGATTCTAAAATGAGTTCCAAATAGTGAACATCTGCATAGGGACCCACTGACTTCCCTAAATATGCAGGGAGCCTTGTTGATTTATGCAGTTGGGGCTCATTGTAGATTTGGAGAAAGATTACCACTACCTGGGAAAATAAGTCAAAGTACCATCCACTGCCATCACCTACCTTGTGTTCTTTCCTGAGAGTTGCTATTTTGTTTAGTATTTACCTAGTGGAAAACATCTATTTGCAA
>NW_005843227.1:48182-49121 GCF_000455745.1 Alligator sinensis
CATGGTTGACCCAAGGCCAGTACTCAAATGTTCAGATATTGAAGTACATCTTCATGTCTGGAGAGAGAAGTGCTTATCTGTCAAGAAAGCCCAAGAGTTGAGCTGACTAATACCCAGGCCTTACAATTTACAATGCTCCTATCATAATACCATTCATAGCTGAAAACAGAGGCAGGGAAGGGGATGGGAACAAGCCATAAGCACAGTTCTTCTTGGAATGACAGCCTGATAAATATATTAGCAAAACTGCATTAACATTTTTTTCTCCCCTGTTTTAACTATATTTCTCAACAAGCAATACTGGCAGTAAAAAGAGCCTAATACTTTTGCATGTCTTCTCCCAACTAACTCCTCTTTTGCAGGAATAAATCAATATTAATAATATGATGGTTTAAAATAGTAATGATGCCTTACTGAGTTCCTGTCTCTCTGTACAACAGAGATAACTTACCTCCACAAAGAACAAGTTTGTGCCCTTCTGACAGGCCACTTCACACAGTATACTTGGATACTTCCGTAAAGCCTTCATTATATAAGATTTTACCTAGTTTGTCAATACTTTAGCTATACATTATTGCCACTGAAGTTAATGTCCTGTCAGTGTTTCCCTTGGAAATTCCTGTTCTCTGGGACTTATAAATTAACTGTTTAAAAAAAAAAAAAAAAATCACTGCTGGCTGAAATTTGGCAGACCCAGCCATCATCAGAATAAAACTGGCTTTAAAGATCTGTTAGGCTACATATTAGACTCTAATAGTAGAGAAGAGATAGAAGCCCTGTTGCTTAAAATCTTTAAAACCAGCTTAGAAGAAATGCTATATAATGGACTGCAGGAACAATCCTTCACTGGCAAAAAGATTACATTGTTGTTTAATTATATAGTAATGGAAGTGTGCTGCAAGAAAATAATATCTGGCATCAAGTAGCAAGTTAGCAACT
>NW_005843227.1:49575-50619 GCF_000455745.1 Alligator sinensis
AATTTGTTGCATGAAGGTTTTGAGCAAGTATTTTTTTTTTAAACTAAGACAAAAAATAAAAATCCTTGCAGCTCTCTATTTTCAGAACATCTGTGCAAATACCACCTAATTATCCTCCTGCCCTGATGAGGTGGCTGCTGCCCCGTAACGGGTTTAGTACAACACCTGCTTATTTCTATGTGCAGGAGGTTGGCCATGTATCCATCGAGGTTTAAACCATTTCCATATTTGCCTGCTTTTTGCCTTGCTCTGAAATGTTCTTTGTATCTGAAAATACTAGTCTTTTTCTGTGGAAAACTTTCCCCTGCCCTGGCCTTTTCAGCCTACACCAAAAACAGAGTGAACTAGGCATTAAGTGCATATGTTGCTGCTGAAAAATCATAGCGTTGTGATGTTTTTTAGCAAGGGCTATCATTTGCTTCATGCATCTGCCACAGCTCCCTTAACCTGCTTGGCTACAAAGCAAGAGGCTCTTCCTTCAAGTTCTTCAGCACACGCTTAGCTTCATCTACATTGAAATTTCCACTGCATCTGATAGGAGACAGTGTTGCTTGGTAGATTGATCATTAGAGTGGGACGTAAGAGATGTAGAATCTATCCCTGCCACCTGTGTGCTTAGTAACCGTAAGCAGGTCATTTTGTTTCATCTCTTTGCTTCAGTAACTGATCTGTGAAAGTGGGCTGATATTGAGCACCTCTGGAGAGAACTGTACACTCTGTTGGAGAAACAGAGCTATGGAAGAGCATGGCTGGGTTGTTAGGAGTGTTAGAAAAATCCTGAAAGCCAATCAGTGCAATGTACTCGTATTGCCATGAATCTTTTGGAGGAGGATTAAGCTGAAGTGAACTGTGGCTACTTGACTTCTGAATGGCAGGGGCACCCTGTGATTTGTTGTGCTTGAATTTGTGGGCACTGGCTTCACATCTTTACTTGGTTTCCCGAGGGCTCCTTTGGGCTAAGTACAGACAGTGAAAAAGCCAGAAGCTGAATCGATGCAATGTTTGCAGGTTAGTCTAGCCGGCATAGATTGAACTGAGAAGCAA
>NW_005843227.1:50871-51971 GCF_000455745.1 Alligator sinensis
GCCCTGGTTTTCCGGGGGGCGGAGGGGCGGGCAGCACCTGCCAGGTTTCTGGCCTCAACTCTCTGCTCAAAGTGGGGAGGGGGAGCAGTCCCTGCTAGGTTTTTGCACTCATGAGCAGAAGGTGGGGGGGGCATGGCTATGCCCCAGCCAGGGGCCTCCCAGGCTGAGGTGGGAAGGTCCTCCCTGGCTACATGGGACTGCATGGGTCTGCCTCGGGGGAAGGGGACAGGTCCTGCCAGGGCCCTGTCCCCTGTTCAAGTGGAGAGCAGGGGCCATGGACATGCCCAAATCAGGGGCTCTTAGGCTGAGGTGGGGAGAGAGGGGGTTTAAACACCCTCCCTGGCCCTGGACCCCAGCTGGGGTTTGCATAGAGGGGGCAGCCTCTGGAAGGCTTTTGCCCCCACTTGCTACCCACTCTAGTGGAGGGGTTTTCTCTTCTTTACCTTGCCATACCCCAGGGCAGGGCTTGCATGCTTAGATGGGGAGGGAATAAGGAACCCTGCCCTCACTTGCAGGATCCCTCACAGAAACACTGCCCTCAGGGAACCAAGTAAGGTGTAAAACCCTCGCCCTCAGTGTGCCAGCCCAGGACTGGGACATGACCCTGGCTCGGATCCCTCACAGGCAGAGGGGTGGGGTTTAAACTCCTCCACCTGAGCCTGCCAGCGTGGCCAGTGTCTGCCCATGGCCCTGCCTCTCTGCTCAAGCATGAAGCAGGGGAAAAGACTGAGGGGTGGCTCTGCCCCTGCCAGGAAGACACCCACTAACATTTAGATCAGTTTTCCCACCCCTGCCCCCTTCTCCCCTAGGCGGAGCAGTGATAGTGTTCAAGTTAGGCTGCAGAGGCGTGAGGCCAACCCGGCTCTGCTGGAGCAGATAGCACAGCCCAGGGCTACAAAGCATCCTGGGATGCTGGGGGACTGTGAATTAACTTGAACCAGGAAGTGGTCTGGGACACAAGTTCCATAAAATGGTTTGACCTAAATCTGTTAAGTCTGATACGACATCCAAGCAGGTTTATCTTAAACCGGTTTTGGCCATTTTGTAAGTAGTTTAAGTGCACTGAACTTCTGTTCTGTTACAGGCTTAAACCAGTTTCC
>NW_005843227.1:52269-53968 GCF_000455745.1 Alligator sinensis
ACTAAATTGCTTCAAAGCTACTTGGCAACTGCAAATTACAAAATTGATCATCAGACTAATTCCGTACTTCTTTCAAAGAAGAGAAGATGGAAGAAAACCTATTTAGGATTCTCCCAAAGAATAAATGCTCTTGCAAACTGCATTTTAATGGCTCTGTCAGTAAATCTGAGGAACTCAAGGCATTTCAACAGAAAAAGCTGCTGCTGTCCCTTTCAGCTCCGTCCTCTTCCTTTCCTGTGCGCTGAACAGCAGGACAGAGCATGAACGTTTAACTTGAGTCTTGCTGGCCTAAACCAGAGGCATTTTTTGTTTCCAGCCAGATAGTTTGTGCCTCTGGTCCATAAGAAAGCCTTTTTCATAGGAAGTAAGGGGACAACTCTCCTTGGCTTTAGCAGTTTGCTATGTGGGAGTTGGAGAATGGAGCAAAAACAGCAGGAAGGAAGGGTTTAGCAGAGGCACCAGGAAGTTAGTCTGTGTGCATATGGCTTGAATGCGAGTGGCATTGGTAGACACTGATATCAAGGAAAAGATTGGCACTGACTGTAGTGAATTTTGGATGGTCAGGGGAGCTCTGACAGATCTAAGAGGCAGTATCCTCTTGGATAACTGAAGTGATCTGAGGAAGGGCACTTGGTGCCAAAAAATGTTTCTAACATTTCTCCCAATCCTATGGAAGTCTGCAGAAGCATGAGACACCACAACGGCAGGGAATTGCTTCGGATGTTGTTTTTTTCCCACTGTTTTGTTCATAGATTGTCTTTGTTCTCATATTCTGGGCAGCTTCATGTCTTGCCTTCATCTGCATGCTGTTTTCCTGAATACGTTTGAGGCCAGGGTCTCAGCCTAGTTCCCTGATAGTTCATCACTAGGAATGCTTCTGTTTTGTAGCAGCCATCAATTTGTTCTCTTTTATTTGCAACATTTCCTTGACACACATACCTTGTGGATTTGAAAATCTCTTCCATTGTATGCTCCTATCATGTTAGCGTTACCTCTAATTTATCTCCTTTCTTGGAAGCCTTGACTCAGGATGCTTCACTATGCTTCAATGCCCATGTAAAGGCACTTGTCCACGTGCCACCACTCTTGTTTCCATGTTACACTTTTCCTGTGTCCGTGTGACAAAAATCACCGTTAAGCTAGCTAAATAGCGTCTGTGTATCCACGTTATCAGCTGATTTTATCATTTTAGATTTATTTTTTTTTATCGTGGTACTTTAAAACACCTCCAGGCATGTTTTTTAGTTTTACCTACTGAATTTCTTCCATGAGGGTTATTTTTATAGTTTTAAATTTGTAACGTGGATCTGACTTATACCCGAAAATGTGATTTTCCCTCCTTTGTGTCTTCTTGCTGGGTATCCACATCAAAGTAATGGTGTCTTGTCAGACTCCCATCAGGGTGTGAGCTGGGCTTGTGTACAGAGCTAACATGTAGGTACACATTTTGGCTGATGATCATAGGTGGTGGAAGGGGGCTGCTAATGCGGCTTACCCCCTCAAACGTGGGGCAGTGATAGGGTTGCAAAGCAGCCTGGCCATGGGCTTCCTTCATCTGCAGCAGGGGTGGGGAGGGATGCGTAGGCAGTGGTGAGGGAGGGAATGGGCTAGGGCTGGGAGAGAGACAGGCACTCGGGGTGAGACTGAGCCCCAAGCAGCTCATCTAGGGAATGCAGCTCCTGCCGCTACGCACCGGCCG
>NW_005843227.1:54381-62214 GCF_000455745.1 Alligator sinensis
GGGCCCACCTGGGTGTTATGCAGCTGGGAACAGGGCCCTGGCCAGGGCTGAGGCTGGCGTGGCCAAGCCTGAGGATGGGGAGGCAGCCAGCATCGCTGGGGCCAGGACAGGGAGGCAACTGGGGCTGGGGCTGGTGTGGCCAGGGCCGGGGCCAGGAGGCAGCTGGGGCCGGTGCAGTGCAGCACCAGGCAATGCCACTCCCCCCCACACCCTTTCCTCTCCCCTCTCTCCCTTTCCTGTGGGTGGCAGGGGGGTATGTATGCATGTGCACACGCTCAGCCCCACCACATTTTTTTTCTTTCATTCATCTGTGTTGACAATCCAGCTTTCATGTAACCCGTTCCATTTTAGAGCAAACAAGAATGGGCTTCTGAATTAATAAAATGAAGTAGGCTTTATGTTTATAAAGGGATAAAGAGTTTCCTGCATCTTAAGACAAACACAAGCAACTCAAAGGACACGTGAAAGTTTATTATAAAGGAGACTGAATAAGAGTCATAGTGGAAATACCTTTAAAAAGTGACTATTTTTGTATGGTCTTGACAAATGCTGATTAATGACCATGCTGCCTAGACTTGGGATATAACGTACTGCTGCAGGTAATATAATTTATTACATGATTTATATTGCTTTCTTATAACACTTAGCAGTGGTGCCTTATTCTGTTTAGGTGCCCATTCATTTTAAGTGTATGTTAATACTTGACTGACCTGAAATGTTGTTGTTTGATAGTAAGGGCCGTTCAGCTCGTTTTACACTTCAGTAGGTGATTCTGAGGTTCTAAGTTCAGTGATAGATTAAATCTAAATAGTCTATTTTATTTGAAGATTTTGATTGAGCTTGCACATATATGTATGTATATTTATACTTGCTATGTGCCTGTTACATTTAAAATATTGCACATACATGTATCGTGTGTGTTTGTAGTAAATATGCATATCATTGTACTGCCAGAGATGGCTGGCAGTCAGAATCTGGTCACATTATGCTAGGTGCAATACAAAGATGGAAAAGGGAAAGTTCTTGTATCTGTGCATGGGGTTTAAACAAAAGCTCGTACAGTGCATGCTATCATTGAGCCAAACAGAGTTGGAAAGTAAAGAGCTGAAGTAATGAATTGGGAAAAGAAGAAAGAAAGAGAGTAGGCTAAGGCAGAGACAAAAATATCTAGTTATTTAGAGAGGCAAAGTGCTTTGGGTAAATGTGATATCTTTTATTAAACCAATAGTTGGACAAGTTGTTCTTTGCAAGCTTTGGGGCACAAACTCCCAAAGAACCATGTTTGCCTATGTCCTTAGACTAACACAGCTACAGCCAACACTCCCAAAACAAGGTAGTTCAGAAGGTTTTGACCATTTTATCCTCCCATACTGTGCCAGGAAGCACCTGTCATGTTAAGAGCAGAGGCTGCTTGAGGAGCAGCCTGCATGTATTGCAGGGGCTAATGAGGGACTCACTTGACCAGGAGAGGGGCTGGGCTTGAACTAAATAAGCCCAGTGCCTGAGCTGGTTAGGCAGTCTAGCCCTGGGAGCTACTGGGAGAGGAGCAGTAGGACTTCTGCCTTAACATCTGACCTGGGGGAAGCAGCACTGAGCCCAGGAACAGGACAGGTCTTGGAATAGGTAAGTCTGGGAACAAGAGTGAGTGAGTGAGCCCATAGCCTCCAGAGTGGTGGCAGAGAGAGGAGGACCAGGGTGCCTGAATCCCAGTTAGTGAATAGAGCAGTGCCCGAGAGGGACAAAGCAGGCCTGGGGACAGAGGTACTGGTCTGAGAGGGCTGGTGGTTGTGGAAGGGACCGTAGGGGAGTTATGGAGGTCCCAACTGTCCCGGCAAGTGAGAGGGCCAGAAGAATAAAGGGTCTGGAGTCCAGGGGGGAGAGAACTTGACCCCAGGAGAGACTAGGTACCTGGGAGAAGGTCCAGTGCTTGTGTGGGGGGACCAGGAGGGTCTGGAGGACTAGGCCCTGGACCTAGCCCTGGAGGACTAGGGTGCATAAAGGGAAGCTCCAGTGCCTAGGCCTGCCAGAGGGCAGAGAGTCGTGTTAGCAGATCATCTACGAGGCATGGGAGTGGGTACTGGGGAGGATGGAGCCCACTAAATTGGTCCTTAAGGCAATGACCACGAGCACCTGCGGTCCTAAGAGTAAGACCAGGTTTGGGAAGCCATGTGGTGGCCTCCCTTCAATCAGAAATCAATAACATGAAGATGTGGTGGGTGAGTAACAGGGAGAGGGCCCCAAGGGGAGCCAGGCTGGCAAGGGGTGAGGCCACCAGGGCACATCGTGACCACCCCTGGGATGGGCACTTGCTATACATACCTATTGAATTCTTGGCCTATCACTTGACTATAGGAGCAAAAATGTGTCTCTTGCAGAGATGCATGCTTCCTTTTTCCCTTTTTTTCTCTCACTGTGAGGAACCTGACTCTCACCACTAACTTGCTTCTTAACAACCGCAGGACATCCTTCAGTTGGTCAAAACTCCTCCCTCTGTATTAAGCATCTGACACCACTGAGCCAGTAAAAGGTCCTGTATCCAATTAAAAGCCCCCATTTAGTAAAGTCAGCAGCATCTGACTCCAGCCAGTTTTTACCATGAAGTAAATGCATGAGTTCTGTTCCACCGCTCGGTTATTGCCGTTGTCTCTTATTATTGTGTATAATGTGGGATCTTTAGGCCCAGTGTGATGCATTCTGCCCCCCTCCCCTTTGCTTCATCCTCCAACTGAGGAGGAAGCTCTTGCTTTTCCCAGCCCTGTCAGTCAGAGTTAAGCCTGCTGTATTTTCAGATTAATTTTTTTGACTCAGCAGGTATGCAGTTTCTTTTTTTTTTTTTTTGGTTGCAAGGTCTTAGCCGTTTTACAAAATAATGCCCCTGGCCCCCCCCCTAATACAGAACATGGGGGAAGAAAAGAGCAAAGCTGCTGAGGGAGGCAAATAGAAAAGTAAATGGAATTACATAGCTTTACAAGATGCAGATCCGCTGTGTCAGACATAAATAATGGCAATAGTTTCTGTCATTTGTATTTAGTTTTCAGAATGGACTTATGCTTTTCGCTTCCTTCCCCTATTAACCCTTTACTGAACCCTCCATCTGGCACAGGATATGTTGCTTTACATGCGCAATAAGTGCTTCCATGTCACTACAAAGACCTTTTAATGGCTTTTCTACACTAAGCACACAGAAGCAGTCTGAGAAGCAGAAAGAAAGAGCCCTTGTGGATCAGAAACAAAAGAAAGGCACGAGACAAGGACAGCTGTAATGTAACTGAAGCTCAGGACTCAATTCTGCACAGTTAAAAAGGATGTTTGAGGGGGCAGCGAGAAATTATTTTAAGTGCTACTTTGACCTTTCCTCACCACAGTGCGAGAGCTCTTCCTCTGGATTGGGCCCTTGAAGCCCCAGTAAGATAAGACAGTATTGTATTCCCCATTTTGTACAGTTGGGAGTTGAGGCACCGAGAGAGATGAAGTGACTTGCCCAAGTTCTGCAAAAATCTGCAACAAAGATGGAAACTCAATGGAGACACGAGGATTCAGGTTAGGTACAATAAATGTAGCTTCATTTTCCCCTCCTGCATCACTTCCAGAAGGAAGAGGAGCTCGAATTTGCCCTATGTGGAGTGGGATGTCATAATTAGCTGTTGTTTTCAGTCTCTCTCTAATAGTTTAGAAAAGATGTACCGCTACAGAGGCTTTGGGATTGTATTTTTATTTGGGATTAGGGGAATTCTGTCAGGTAAATGCTTGTGGATTCCTACAGCTCTGAAGATTGCTGCCGTCATTTTGATGACATAAATATAGGATTTTGATCGGCACCTCCTGAGAGTCAGAAGGCTGGGAAAATGACTTAAAAAGCCTCTCTCCATTTTCCATAAGGTGCGAAGATCAAGAAGAATGAATTGATGTCTTAAAAGCACAGAACAGACCTTGACATTGTATCTCATTGTTTAACAGTATAAAGAAGAGGAAAATGGTAGAGGGCCAAGGTCACAGAAGCTAATGAAAGAATAGAGAGAAAACAAGTGCGTTGATTTCCTTCATAAATAAAGCACTAGGGCTGTGCGAAGCTTCAGTCCCTGATTCAATTCAGCGGAGATTTGGCCTGATTTGGTGGCTGAAGCTCCGAATCCAGATGGAATCAGGAGACCCTTTAATCTCTCCGAATCTAATCGGAACCCTCCAAATCGATGTGGACAGAGTCAGCAATTCGGACATAGACACAGCTTTAAATGTTTTTTCTACGTGCCTCTAGGTAGCAGGCATGGCTCATGAATGCTGTGATGCTGGGGTGCATGGAGTGCCCCACAGATGCGTGGGGGGCCTCCCAGTGTGCCTGGCAGCAGACCCAGAAGTGGACCAGAAGCACATCCAGTCCACTTTCCAGTCTGCCAGGGAGTGCAAGGGGGGGGGGCCTCCATGATCCCCCAGCTCAGCTACTGGTGCCTCCTGGGTCTGGGGGGGCACCCGGAGTCCCCTCATGGCCAACTGCTGAGCTGGAGAGATGTGGAGGGGGGGCCTCTTGTGCACTCCCCAGTGGATCTGGAAGTGGACCGGACAGAGGGATGTGGAGGTGGGGCCTCTTGCGCACTCCCCAGTGGATCTGGAAGTGGACCGGAAGTACATCTGATCCACTTCCAGGTTCACCGGTGAACACGTGGAGGGCCCCCTGCACTCCTGTGGGACACTCCATCCACCTCAGCATCGCAGCGTTCACGAGCCATGCCTGCTACCTCGAGGTGGGTAGAAAACACATTTCAAGTTGTGTCTATGTCCGAATTGCTGATTCTCTGAATCAGCGTCAAATCTTCAGATTCAGATTTGGCCGAATCAAATCAGGGACAGTGAGCCGAATCAACAAATCAAATCAGTGTCCCTGATTCAGGCTGAATCTGAATTGAATAAGGCCCATTTCAGACACCCCTATAAAACACTAAACTAGGATGCAGTTGACCTGGGTTTTATTCCCAGCTTTGCCACTAGTGTGCTAAATGACCTTTATTCCACAGCGATTTTGAAACTTCTCCCCACAGGGCTACATTTTCCAATATATTCTTACTTTGGCTCTTTCAATTTTTAGGCACCTAGTCTGAGGCATTTAAAAACAATCTGATTGTTTCAGAGGGCAGGTGTTGGGCCCCTTCAAAATACCTAAAAATGAGCACATAAAATGAGTAACAATGTAGGATAATCTGGACTGAATACTCTTTCTCTCACATGGATGTGCCTATGTTCTGGGGACAGAAAACTAGTAATAGAGACTGTCCATAAATAGAAGCTGTGTATTTTCAGGTGTGAATGCATGTGGGGACACACACACACATACGCACCTGTACAAAATAAACATCACATTTAAAATCCAGGTTTACATTACTTATTTTTCTTTCAAAAGATCAAACCTGGTTTCTACTTTTATTATTAAGTTTATTATCTGTGTGGAGAACTTTACAATATTTGTCAACTGCAAGGTAAGTGGTTTTATTTCCTTTGAAAATGTTTACTGTTTGGGTTTTTCATCTTTCTTTGGGAAAGGTAGCTTAATTGTAACAAGAATCAAATTTAAGGAATAAATCATCCTCCTTGCGCTGTTAGTGTTTGTCACTAGTCAGCAGTGACATTTCACTTCTGGTTCCCTGGTTAGTGGGAGCTAATATGGAACGTGAGTATGTGGCAAAGGTCAGTTTGGCAAAATAATGCCTATTTTTTTTCTTTTTCTTTCTCTTTTCTTTTTTAAATAAATGACTGAGGTGCAATAGCAAGCATGATGCATGCAAATGTAGACAAAGGAATGTAGCACATTAGCTGTGAACAGATATGATGATTTATTTTCCAACGGACTTATGCATTAGAGAAGTTGGTTAGCAGCTAACCTATCCCACATGGCCCAGAGCATAGGATTTGTTAAGGCCCTAAGGTCATACATATTCAGAAAGCCATTCTCCTCTCCATAGCCTCTTCTTGTGCAAGTTATTTTGACAGGGAAAGAACGGCTTGTCTCTCTCTCACTTTTTTTTATAGCACAAAAATAATGAGCAGCAAACAGCACAAATAACAGAGTCCAGAGCCGTGAAACACAAGTAATGGTCCATGCGCCCTTGCAGGAGGAATTACAATGAGAGGAGTTCAGATGTCTCTCGTGGTTTCTCACCTAGCTGTCACAACATTGCAAAACTCTTCCTTCCATGAGTGAGTGGGAATGTTTGGATCATGTTCACTATTGGAGATGCGTGGGTGGACTTTGCCATGTTCACTGCTGTTCTCCATAGGAAATGCAAAACGTGGACAAAATCAATCTGTTGCTAGGGGGCTGTTTTTTTCATATGCTTCATGCTCCTTGCATCATATTTTATGTCTTGATGAACCACTGGTTCAGTGACCCAGAGCCCCAGCCTTTCTGAAATATTCCTTTTCACTGAAAAATGTGGACACCCCAACTTAAAAAAAAATAAATCAGGGGAGCAGAATATTGGAAACAATGTTTTGCTTCCTGGAAACATAAAACAAGCAAACACCCTTTTCTCACTTTGGATGAAAATACAAATGTAGAAATAAAATTGGACTTTTCTATTCTGTTCTCTTTTCCGTTCTGTTCTTCTATTTCTCAATTTTGTTGACTTTTTTACTAGGAATAGGAATCACTGATAAGCTGTAGTTGCAATTGCTTCTCTTGATAACTACTAATACTTCTGTGTACCACAGTTACTGTCTGGTTGGCCAGTTTAATTTTCATAACTGTTTTAGACTGCTACCCTTCAGCATTTCTCTTTGCAGTGTCTACCTTTTTTATGTTTCATTAGTTCCCAAAGGCTGAACCAATGTCTGTTGAAGTCAGCACAAATACTCCTGGATCCATTCCCATGCATCTTTGATGTATGAAATTATCATTGACCTCGGTGGGTAATCTGCTTCCTGATGACTTGCAAAGGGGGCACCTTCAAAAGCATGTCACAAAGTAGCAGATAAATACAGTACTGTTTTCTTTAAATAACAGATGAAGTATTCTCCCAAGTGTTTAAAGCAATGAGGGTCATCATTTGGATGTATGGCTCCTGATCCTGGCTCTTCCCAGTAGTGACACAATAATAGTGACAAAACAATCATCTAAAAAAATTATGTCACTTAGCAGAACCGCAAGGACACTTGATTTTTGAAATGTAAGTGCTCAGCAGTATGTGAAAAGCAGGAACATTTAATGTATCTTAGGATGAGCACCCTAAAATCATGGTACATCTCTGAACACCTTGAGCTATGTGCCTCAGTTAACCCGTGAATAGACGAGGGGATAATTGTACTTAGTTTAGATGGATGCAGTTGAGATGTAGTTACTTTTTTGCAGAGTGCTCTGAGAACCTGTAATAAGCTACAATGCATTAGAAGTGCAAAATATTAATTAGTAGGTGTAGTTCAGACAGTAGCTCCTACCCTGGTTTGGCCAGAAGGGAGTCTGTGCATAGTGGACATTTCTTCCCTGAGGTAGAGGTATTTGACAAGCTCTCTAACTAACTTGTTTCTACTGATTTAGCTATCCAGGTTGCCACATTGGTCTAGAGGAAAAGACAATCAGGACTCATAGTAGAGGTGATATATTTTATTAGATCAACAAGGTTTTTTGCAAAAAAATGACTTTAGTTGCAAGCTTTCGGGCACAGACACCCTTCATCAGGCATCGGAGAAGAGATGGGAAAAGTTCCCCTGGGTACTTTGAAGTGCAGCAGGAAAATAAAGTATCTGAAGTCAGAAATATCCCAGTCCTTCAGTTTTGTGGCAAATAACTGGCCCTGAAGCAATTGGTTGTTACAGTTGTCCTCTCAGCTGTAGTGTGTGCATGTTGCC
>NW_005843227.1:62515-63733 GCF_000455745.1 Alligator sinensis
GCCTGTGGGGCCCCTAAAAAATTTAGAAAATTAATATTAATCTACCCTGAGCTACCTATCATGCAGCCCTCAATGGCTTGCTGAAACACAGCAAGTGGCCCTCTGTCCCAAATTATTGCCTGCCCCTGGTCTAAGGCATCTCACTTTTACTAGACTTTAAACCTTACAGATAGGTTGCTATTTCACTACACTTATGCAAGTTTGCAGAGTTGTAAGGTATTATTAAGCAATATGCATTTATTTTTGAGAAATATTTGTTCTTTTGTAGCATGTGTCATATACTACTTGGTCGGTGTTTGTGCAGTCCCGGACCTTTAAAACTGCACAGTTGCAGAGGGCTTCTATTAAACCTCCTTTCCTGAAGGACAAGAGGAATGGGAAGGTTCAACAGGACTGGGGGCAAAATGCTGGCAATTTCACAAGTGATTTGGGAGCTTTGGTCTTACTGGCAAATATGACTGCGAGGTTTAGGAGGCTGGGAGAGGAAAGCAGGTCCTGCGGTTAGGACTTGAGAGCTGTGTTCAGTTCCTGCTATGCCATAATGTCTGTGTGGTCTGGAGCAGGTCACTGAATGTCTCTGAATGTCAGATCTGTAAAATGGGGATAACATCTTCTAGGCATAATGTGAAGTACTGAGATAATTCAGTTATGGGGACCACACAAGTGCTTATTGCAATGAGATTATTCTTGTTGACTTAAAATGCGCTCTAGGTTTCTCAGTGCTGAAGTGACATTTGTACAGTGCATTTAGGGCCCTAAGCCTTGAACAAACACAGTGGGCAGGAGTGTTTGCAGCACTGGTACAGATCCAGGTGACTGAATCTGTGTGGTACCTTGTTGATTTAAATAGGATGTACCCTAGCATAAGAATCCAGCCTTATAAATCCAAATCAAGGATTGAGGTCTCCTGTTTCAAGTGGTACACATTGAATGGATGCACCAGCTGCATAAAGATAGGTAGGTCCTAACTCCAGGTTGGATTCTTCCTCTTCCCTTGATTGAAAGCAACAAGAGCCAGGGAAGTTTAAAACAACAACAATAAAACTAAAAAGATTTGAAATTAATATATTGGAGAGCAGCAGTAAATTGCAAAAATGTTATCCTCTAATGGGAGGGAGGGGTTGGGAAGGGAGCTAAATGAAATGACTATCTGCTGCCAGAAGACACTGTGTCGCTTTTCCCAATGAATGGCTTGCCTAAAGGAACTCTGATTGCTCA
>NW_005843227.1:63908-64518 GCF_000455745.1 Alligator sinensis
TGCTAAATAGTGAAGACTTCTCACAGAGCAAAATAACTTCTGGCCAAATTTCCAAAGGTGTTTAGGCACCTAAGCATGCAGATTGATGCCTAAAGGGATTTTCTAAGCACCTCATAAAAATCTTTTAATTTTGGTTCATCTCCTGGGACAGCCAACAAGGTTTCTGGTGATGACTCACTCCCCATTACTCATAGCTATTGAAACCCGCTACTCATTTCAGCTGAAGTCCTAAGTGTCAATCAGTTGGCTGCATATGTTGGATAGTGCTACTATGTCCTCCTGGATCCTCCTGGTCTCACTGGTTGATTCGTCTAGATTTCAACCCTGTGTTATTTAACATTTGAAATAATTTGGTTTTCACATCTGCTAGTCCTGGGCTGCTTGGCATTTCAGAATATTTGTACTAATGTCTACTTGCAGTGATATTTTTGTGTGTTTTGCTACCCATTATCAGAATGAGATCATGTTTCTTTCCTTTAGAAGGGTAATAAAGCAGCAATGAAGTCAGTCACAAACTACGTGGCTCTGAGCAGGGCGCCTAGGAAGAGGGAGGATGTGTCCTTAAGAGTATACTGCTCTATAAGTTCATGTTTAAGAGCAAAATAACAGG
>NW_005843227.1:65478-69926 GCF_000455745.1 Alligator sinensis
ATTTGTGGTGACTTAAACTCTGTTATTTTAATGAATTGTTCATAAACAGGAAGAGTTTTATATAGCTTCCCATATCAGGCCATTACCATGGCAGTTGAGCACCTATATTTCTGTTGCATTGTAACTGAAATGCATCGAGCTGTGCAAACTGGCAAAGAAGAAATAGCAAATGTTAGATAGTTGTTAGACCTTTTGGACTTGAACCCTCCTCAGAATGAGAGGACTATACACACCCAAGTCAGCACTGTGGTGAAATGGAAAAAATCTATTTGATATGTGAATCCATTCCTTAAGAGCTACAGGATATAAACACTACACTCCATAGATACCAGCTACTGAACTGATGCTGACCTCTCTCCATTCACAATCCCTAATCCATTCTATTTGAAGAGGACAGGGACATTTAAAAACTTAGCTTTGAAAATATGGCTTTGTTTCCCAGTTCTGCCAAGGTTTTGAGAGATTGATCTAGTGGTTTCAGTCTGTGTGTGTGTCTCTAGTCTCCCATGCTTAAAATAGAAGTGATCATTCTCTTGCTCTGTGTGTCTTGGGTCCACATACGTTACATGTTCTTCAAGACAGGGACTCATTGAAGGAAGGGTGGTCTAGGAGTGAGGACATGATTTAGAAGGTGTGGGTTCAAGTTCTAGATAAGCTGTGAGCCTGGACAGGTCCCTTAGGACATGCGCATGCCACTTCCATTATCCTACAGGTGCTCCCAAGAAGGCTCTGCTTACTCCTAAACACTGCACTCTTGGTTCTACTCTGCTTTGCCAAAGCCTGGAAATTGGTGAACATGGACAATTTAAAGTGCATGAGACAGTGTATCATGGTCCTGAGTGTGTATCAAGTGGCATGCCCGAAAGGGGTGGTAAGTGCTTGCTGATTAGGTTGCTAAACTGAATCTACTGCCTAATTTGGTGGCCTTGATATGTGTAAGCAAGAGTGGGTGGATGTGTCATGATCTTTTGTGGTACCTCCTATATATTGTACAGAGGTAATGTAAAGATGCCTTGACTTTCTCTGCCTCTGATTCTAGTCTTTAGAGCAGGGGTGGGCAAAATGTGGCCCACCAGGCCATTCTTGCTGGCCCGCAGGGCCCCTAAAGAATTTAGAAAATTAATATTTAGCTGCCTTAGGCTGCCATCATATGGCCCTCGATGGCTTGCTAAAACTCAGTAAGTGACCCTCTGTCCAAAATAACTGCCCGCCCCTGCTTTAGAGCACTTTAGAGCAAGGATGGTGTCACTTCTCTCTCTCAGCTGTCTGCTGTGATGATACATTTATTAAAAGTTGGCAGGTACTGAAGTACTGTGGTACCAAAGGGCTGCATAGTATAGCGTAACATAGCGTAGCATAGCATGGATGGATATGTACAACAATTAGTACACTGAGTACTCTTGGCATTACTGTAACAAAAATAACTACTGAAGACCAAGTGAAGTAAGGTGTTCATTTTCATTGCCATTACTGCCAAAGCAACAGCAACTCCTAAAAAAAATTAAAATAAAAATAAAAAACCCTCTTTGGAGTATTAGCAGGCATAGGCAGTTTGAGGCTTCAGATTTACTAATATCAGCAAGCCTCCCACATATGGAAAGTACAAGCACTTGGAGATGTATCGTATGCTACGCAATAGAGAGATTACTTGACAAGTATTTTATTTTTAAAATGTCACTAGCCGAAAATTAATCAGATGTATAATGCATGTTTGAATTCATTTATAGTGCTGTTGAAAGCAATATCTCAAGAACCTCAGAAATTTGTGAAATTTGTTAGCAGGCAGAGCTCTCTCAGTGGATTAGAAAATGCCTCCCCTCCTCCCGCTCAGCAAACTTCCTTGTTTTTCCCTTCCTGACCTTCCTGCATAAACTGCAGGTTTCCATATGCAAACATTCACACTGCTGGAAGCCCCAGTGCCTGGAAACAAAAAGTCAAAACATTCAGCTGGCCAAACCCAGCGACAGCAAAAACAGCTCATTCTAAGAAGAAACATGTTAAAATTATGAATAGGCTCATGTGACATGGCTGCCTGTGACAGCATTGGACTTAGTGACCCAGGAGATCCTTTCCAGACCTATGCTCCTAAATGTCTCTCTTTCCAGCACAGGATCTACAATTAATGGCAGGCTCCAGTGAAGGGGTGGGGAGGAAAAGGGGAGTGGGGAGTGGTAAGCCTGATCTTTTTTTCTTAACTCTCTGGAGCCTGTCTGAGCTGCACAGGGGCCTGGTGCTTCCCTCCGCAGCTGCAGTGCCCCCAGGACCACCTGGGCGGGGTGCCAGCAGTGGGTGCTGCCTGAGGAGCGCCACTGCTGCACAGGGAACCACCAGCCCCCCTGCAGCTCAGGAACTGCTTGGCCCACTGGCTTGAAATTACTTTCTGTTTTTTCCCTGCTTCTGAGCAGATATACTATTTTAGTAATGAATGAGCCATCCAGAAATTTTCCTTCTCCCCAACTGTCCCTACAAGTACTGCAAACATATAAGGCAACCAATGGCTAGGTTATATCTCTCCAGTCTTCCTGCCCAAGAAAAATGTTCATATCATGAGGCATTTTATTGATTTTTGTGGGAAGTGTCAGAGAGTCTGCGACTTCTCAACATGAATAAGACTATCAGGATCTGGCCTTAAATTTTATTTTGCCATCTCCTTCTTTTAATGAAAGTAAATCACTTTTATGTTGTGTAGCTGTGCATAAAGTACTTCATCTATCAAGCTGCACAACATTAAACTATCTTGTAAAAGAAGAATAGCATATGAGTGATTACACAAGCTATAGGTAATATATGTTGCTGAATCTGATGCAGTAATTGGAGCTCATCAATCAATGAATAGGTCAAAATCTGTCAAGACTTGGTCTAGGTCGTCATCACTTTCTTGATGTATGCTAAGCAAAGCAAGTCCAGTAAGGCAGCTCTAAGTCAAATAGTTGCTCAGCTAAATCTTTACTGTTGTCAGGAGTAGTAGGTCAAAAATGAATTCATTCCAGTGTGGTTTCTATTTATCAGTGTTTTATTGATTCTTGTATACCAAAGGATCATATATGTAATCTAGTTCCTCTTCACTGTTGGGTTGTGATTCAAGAGCTCATGCTATGCTAAATACTTCATGAAAGGAGATTGAGACCTCAGGGTGGGAAACTCTGTTTTATTCGTATTAATCCAGATGATAATAATGGGGATAGTTTTCCACAGGCATGAATGATAGCTAGCTTCCTAATTTGCTTTGACTTTCAATGAGAGTTGAGTATCTAGCTGCCATGGATACACCAGGAAATCTCCTCCAATAGCCAATTGTCTGCAATTGATGCACACGGAAGCGTTATTGTAAAAAAATATTGTTAGTGGATTTGCAAATGCCAGGATTTGCAGAAGTGGGGAGAGGTGTCCATTGCTGGGTGTTCACTGTGCTCTTATCAAAAGTCCCTTAAAGCTGTTCCAAGCTGAGCACCCAAAAAACTGGTCAGCTTTGAATATCTTAACTTTGGGATGACTTCATGCTTCACTGAAATGCGACCAGTTCTGGTTGGAAGACACGATTGTTAATGAAGCCCGTGGGATGATACGCAGCACGTTAGGACTGGAAGTGGAGAAGAACGGTAGAAAAGAATCTGGTTTATATTTAAAACAAGGTGGATTTTAGGCAGGCAGCACATAACTGCCCAAATTAGACTTGGAGATCCAGACTTAATAGCTGATCCCAAAAAATTCAAGCAATTTTTAATGGACATAGGCAGGTAGTGTCAGAGTATTATATCTCCTTCAAAAGCTTACTTTATTTATTTATTTTTTGCTTCGCCTTTTTATTGTACCTGCTGCTTAATGTAAGATTGACAAAAGGTACGATTGTAGCTAATATACTAGTGACAATAATAAGACAGAAAAGAAAAAGAAACTTCATCCTTGGTAGCTTCAGGTTCATCCTAGGTTCTTCAGGTTTTTAGTCTGGCTCATCTATTGTGCAAGTCATCTCAACTTTTGCCTGAAACCCAAAATAAAACACCCTGGAGTGCATGCCCCTGCAAAACAAAGCTGCTAAGTTTTGCACCATTCTAATAATAAGGAAACGTGTGTCCTGTGCCCTTCCTCATTATTTATCTCATTATCTCCTGACTTTTCCTTTAATTGCACAATCTTAAAAGAAAATGGTAAAGAAAAAATAAATTCCTCCTACAGTTCTTCAGCAGATGGAAAGTAATAATGTTCTTCTCGTGGTCTCTATTTTTCCCCTTCCTTTGTGTGCTCTGGGGAAAGAAATGACACATCTAAGCACTCAGTACCTGAAGGAAAAATAGTGCTTTTCAAAATTTAGAGATTAATCTGAGTGAAACAATGACTCCAACTCAACTTGAAGTCTGAGGAGTCTGATACGAGCTTCATGATTCTGGCCCTTTTTCTCTTGAGCATGTTATTGCAATCCACTGCAGAGGTAGGGTAGGTAAAAAAGA
>NW_005843227.1:70198-71258 GCF_000455745.1 Alligator sinensis
GGCCTAGTGATGTGATGCAAAGTTACTTTACAAGCCTGGAAATTGCTACCAATTCAATTACGAACAAATAGAGCTAACTTAATAAAGGCTCATGGGAAGAGCCAACAAGATTGCCACTCAAGAAGTCTAGATAAAGCGTACTTAGTATACAATGAGTCAAGCTGTTAGTGCCAAAAATCCCATTTTAAGTGGCTAATAGTTTGCCAGCTTAAGGCGTCAAAGGAGAGAGACTGGAGATCAACTGAGAATGCTGAAACATTAAAAAGCCGTTTGAAAGGCAGAGGAGAAACGGTGGTAGTAGTTGGCAGTAGTAGTTCAAGGGTGAAGTTACTTCAGAGTGAAAGACGGACCGTTTTATTTAATACATGTACTCAGTAGGCCAAGTTCTCAGTTGCTCAGGTGAATCATCCCAGTGCTGTTGTCTCCAGTGGCGCAATCATTACATACCGCGCTTAGCAGTGCCCAGAGACTAATTAGCCTACCTTTCAGAAGATAGCCAGCATGTTTGAAGGGGCCACACCCTGGCACAGGAGGTTAGCCATACAGGTGTGACTTCAGTGAGTTCCCCAAAGTCACAGGTCTCTCATTTCTCAGACTAGTGACCTAAACATAGTTCCATCCTTTCCTTAACTTAAATGTCACTCTGCTCCCCTTAGGTAGCCCCAGTGAAGCTAACAGGGGCTAATTCACAGTTGCAAGTGTCATGTTTTGTATGGTGGCTGTAACATTACAGAGCCTTCTGCAATCTTTTAATAGTCATGGCGTGTAAGGAAGTTACTCCAAATTTTTTTAGAACGCTAGACCATTACAAATGGTCCATCAGCCTGACTTCTATCCTGGGGAAGATTTTAGAAAAGTTTATTAAAGAGGCCATCCTTAATGGACTGGCCGACGCCAACATCTTAAGGGATAGCCAGCACGGGTTTGTTGCGGGTAGGTCTTGCTTGACCAATCTCATTTCCTTCTACGACCAGGTGACCTATCACCTGGACAAGGGAGAAATGATTGATGTCATATATCTTGACTTCAAAAAAGCCTTCGATCTGGTATCCCATGATCA
>NW_005843227.1:72551-73208 GCF_000455745.1 Alligator sinensis
ATGCTAAAAGAGAGTGCCTTTGAATATATCCCAGATGCCCTTGACAAACGCACAAATATTTCACCAATAACAGCTTCAGTGAAATTTAATAATTATTAAATTATTACATTTAATAATTACTATTTCATCAGTTTTATGAATGCTGGTATGTTTTGAAAAAGAAGAAAGCACCATGACAAGGTCAGTCATTCTTAGGCAAGCACTTACATTTCATGAATATTTAAGCTGACTGTCACAATGGCAATGCTCTTGAATGTACAGAGCAATGGATAGAGAATTTAAAAACATGTCAAAATGTTAAAAGATCAATCTAAATTAAACTTCCCATAGATGGCAACCTCAAAATGCAATTCATCTGTTCAGAAACAAAACAAAACTGATAATATAATAATCTACTGCTTTTTCCCTTGTCCCCCATTCTTGAGTGAGCCACAAGACTCAAGTCCTGAGCACACGGGATCCATAGATTTTTGCTCGTATCCCCACATGAGATCCCATTTGGAGTCTTGGAAGGGTAAGCTCGTTAGCTCAGATGTCCTGGCATAAATGTTGACTTGCAAAATTAGTTTCTGACAACGTAAAATTCTTCCTATGCTGTCATAAAACATATTCATTAATAAAGCAGCTGTATTTGAACTGATAGCTGAAAATATCTCA
>NW_005843227.1:73712-76522 GCF_000455745.1 Alligator sinensis
GCTTCAGATAGACTGCAGTATTTAACAGGGAGCACTCCCTGGTGTAAGATATACTCTTATCTTCTTCAGCAAAATGGACTGACAGTGATTTTGCTGCATCACTACTTGTAAATTGAACTTACTAATAGAGGTCTTTCTACGCAAAACTCTTTATAATTTACCTTGTAATCGTTGTCCTGCATTTTCTTTTATATTTTTTCTTTTCTTTCTTTCTTGCCTGAAAAAAAATGACTTAGTTAGAAGGAAAGCCTTGTGATTCAGAGCCTAGAGAGAGATGCAGGTGATGTGGTTGTAATTTTTGGTCCTCTCAGACTTTCTGTTCCCAGGCAGGTCAGTGATGGGGAGATTTTTCCAAAGTTCCAGACCTACAACTGGGACCAGATTTTGGCACACAGTAAAGTGACCAGGTTTTCCTAACTAGATGGTATTCTGCAGCCTGTACCCAGGTTTCAAGATCCCTTCTGGAAAACCTTCACACATTAACAAATCCTTCTGCCACAGTGCACAGAAGGACAAATTTTCCCTGCTGGGACGGGAACCTGGAGCTCTAGAAAATTGAAATGTTACAGACCTTTTGCTTAGATTTCAAAGCTGTGCACTTGGCCCATGATACCGTTTCACACCTATGTTGAGCTCGCATAAGTAATGACTACGGCCCGGTGTAGACGAAACAAGGGGCATGCATGCACGACACTTGAAAGTGGGTTAAATGCTTTTGCACCACTTTAATGGACTTGGTGTTTGAATGCGTTGGCGGTGTATTGCACAGTAATTCCAGCTGCTGTAGCAAATTTGGTGGCATAATGCGCCTTAAATGACTTGGGGAACAGCAAACTAAAACTCCTTCGAGGAGTTTTAATTCGCTGCCCTACAACCACAAAGCAAAGCACCAAGCTCCGTGCAGCTCGGGGGCTCTGCAGGAAGCCTATGCAGGCAGCCTAGCAGCAGCCTGGGAAGGCAGGCTCAGCCCAAGAGAAAAAAAAAGCAGCTAACCTGATCTTTTTTTTTCCCTCCCTGGAGCCTGCTTGCCTGAGCTGCACGAGGTCCCGGTGCTTCCCTCTACGGCTGTGGTGCCCCCTGGGACTGCCCGAGCCAGGTGCTTGTGGGCGGGTGCCACCACTGCCGCAGAGGGAAGCATCAGACCCCCCACACAGCCCAGGGACCACTCCACCCTCCAGCGGCTCACTGTTCCCTCCCCACTGCCAGAGAGGCAGGTAGGTTCGTGTGTGTGCACAACATGGGGGTTTAAAGGGCCCTACCTTGAAGCAGTGTTTTTAAAAAATAACCACTTCAATTTAGGGCCCCCATTTCATCTACATATGCCCTATAACATTATTATCTTGGGTTGGAGGGAAATATTTTAATTTTGCATGAATCTTGTTTTTTCATGAATTTATTTAACTTTTAGATTTCCACTCAAAAAGGGGTGGCTCACCCAAGTGCAGTTTTGTAGTAACATTTCCTAAGTGGCATAATTCTGTTACTAACATCTGTCAAAAACCATGTAGGGGTCATCCACTAATTTTATGAACTCACCCTGTGGTTTGCCTATGGTGGTAACAATAGGGCAGAACTGCACTGGCACGCAAAGGATGTCAAGTGGGAAAATATGCCATGTTGTATTCAGCAAAGACAAAAAAGATATGAAGGTGATCAGCTACTGCAACAGGAAAAATGGTTTATGGGGGAATAAAAATGAAATTAAAAAAACCTACCTTGCTTATATTTTTACAACATAATGAGTCTCTTGGTTATAGCAGGGTTGACAAAAGCCCCTACTCATTGGCAGGGCTTTAAGGGGATGCCACTTGAAATTGATCCTTCTTGTTCACCAGCTACATTTGTATTCTACACCCACATCAACCCTGCAGCTTGGCATGCTGATTAGTATTGTCCCTTTTTTTCCCCCTGCCTCTCCCTCTCTCTCTTTTTTCCCTTTCCCCTTTGCTTTCCAACATGGTCACACAGTTCTGCTTGTGATATATGGTTTATATCTTCTTAGCCATTATGCTGATGACCTAGGGCAGAGCCTGCCACTTTTAATAAACTATCAGATCATTTTTGGAATATCCACATATGCTTTTCTGGAGGTACAATTTAGCGCTATGATAATCTACTAAATTGCTTTCTGTGCTATGCCAACTCTTGAGTTGTGCTACTTTTTTTAAGGTATTAAATCGCCAGATTAGAATTGTGTCCAGCAAATCTGAAGCAGTGCTACATACTGTGAATAAAGCACAGATGTGTTGTATAGCTGCTGCTGCTGCAATGTAGAATAGAACAATGCTTCTATGGTGTGCGTGCAGCAAATATAGTATGGTCTATTTTACATTCACCTGCCTATTATTTGTATTTCTTTAATTAAAACTAGGTAAAAATAAAGCACTTGTATAATTGAGCTCTAGACAATTACTCTTACAACACCATTATAATTAACTGACATTCTTCCGGCATCATAATGGCTACCAAGCATAACTTTTATGTGAATAATTCATAAACTCATGGGTCTGCAACATGAAATAAAAACTATGACTAGGCATGGGTATTATGTACATTATGCATATACCAACAAGTGTATACCCCTGCTATACATATTATGTCCTATAGCTTTTAGGTGTATTGTGGTACAATCCGCTCCCTTCCTTTTTTCCCAAGGTTTGTGATGCAAGCTTGGGGGGGGAAACCTGTTGAAAAGCTCAAGCGTTGGGAAGGTCTGGGTAAGATGGTCACAGCTATAAAGGTACCTAACTTACACTGGTTTCTGTAGGAGTTAGCACCAAAAAAAAAAAAAAAAACATACCTAAACATCT
>NW_005843227.1:76537-77138 GCF_000455745.1 Alligator sinensis
CTACGATTCAAGTTCAGCATATGCCTAAGTGCTTCATAGAAACAGGGCCAACTGGCTCAAAACCGCAGGATTTGAGCCAAGGTGTCAAATCAAGAGTCAAATGCAGCTGTTTTCTAAATCAGACAGAGCAGGATCTGGCCCTCTGTTTGCAAACCAGCCAGTTTTAAAGGGAACCCACTAGTTGGGTGGAAGGACATAACTGAACTTCAGCTAATGATGATTTTTGTTTGCTTCAACCTTGGTAAATCAGGATGGCTCTGGGTCCAGAGTGCCAAGCCAGCTGTGGTTGCTTGAAGCTTCCCACCCTTTTTGGCAAGTATTCATTCATCATGGAAAGAGTTAATAGGCTCTGCTGATGGATTGAGGCAGGTGGTTCATTATCTTGTGGGACTATAAACTGGTAGAGAGAGCTAGTTATCAGGGTTAGTGTGAAGTCGAGCAGAAGGCAAGGTAGTGTGTGGCTGGAAAGAGAGAAAAATTTCAGGAGCAGCCAGACTTTGGTTTGAAAGTATTTTTGTTTTCTAATAAAGAGGCAGTCCGGACTTCATACAGTGTCAGTTGTGTTAGTAGGCTAGATCCATCAGGAGAAAGCCTTGGGGAT
>NW_005843227.1:77206-84829 GCF_000455745.1 Alligator sinensis
TTTTCAGCTATACAAAACATGCAGCTACCTTGAAGGAGTTGTTTTTTTAATAGCGCTCTGAATAAGCTTTCACTTGATTCATTTCGGGAAAAAGATGGCTGACCTAAATAGAAAAACTAATGTTGATCTTCCAGAGGTTGAACTGTTAGCAAAAATGAATAACTGAAAATGAACACATACAGCATCCCTCCAGAGATTAAAATTGATCTTTGAATCAGCGGATCTCTGTGTAGAAGAAAAATATGAAGCCAATTTTGCCAAGAGTTTCTGCTTTTGCAAAGAGAGGCTGACAGTTTTGAAATGAAATACATGGGAATTTAATGATGGGCCTCGGAGCTTTTAGGACACTTGCCTCTTTGTGCTGTGCTGTGATGCAGCCTCATTTCACAACTAAGTGAGGTTGGAGTGAGTCCGTATGTGATTGGGGAAGCCACCAAAAAGGTGCAAGTACTACAGAAAGGAGAGTGGGAAGTATGGTCGGTGGTGGTAGTCTTTTAAAACTAGTATTTAAAATGATTAAGGTGGAGGATTAAGGTAATGACTGGGATGTGTGCGAGAACACACCCCGCTCTGGGGAAATCACTTCGGTGTCGATGTCTTAAAAATAGGGAGAGGGACAAATGATAGCAAATCAGAAGGACGCGGGGAGTGACATGAGTGATTTGTCTTCTTGCGCCCAGTTTTCTCCCATGGTAAATAAAAGCAACACCAGGGCAGCTTCACCCTATTTCGTGCCAGTACAGTGCCAGTATGTACAGTGACCAGCTAAGGGTCTTCGGTTGAATTAGGGTCTCTAGGAGGTAAGCAAATATGATTAATAATAGTCTACCTGCTTGTAGCTGTAAAATAGATGAAATTCATTAGGTGTGGAAGGTTTAATTAATTAGAAGTCATTTATTGCAGCATTGTGGTTCTTGGGTGCATGGCTTGGTAGGAATACGAAATGGTATGTATTATTACTTATTTAACCAAAAGGTAGATGATAACTTCAGATTGTAGTTCCGATTTTCAGGATTTGTATGTCAAGAAATAACTTGACCTCAATGTCCATTTATTGACTGTGTGTCTGGCTGGCTCACCCTCCTCAGGCATTGTGGTGTGAAATGGGAGATTAAATTCAAGAAGGAATCAAACTGATTGGTTCTCTCTCTATGCTGTACCTGGTTTACAATGAAACAGGGAAGGTATTTTACAATGAACTAACATGTGACACCCACAGGCAATACTTGGCATACTCTAGCACTAATTTCTGTCCTTTTATTGTTTTTCTTCATCCATACTCCATCCATTAAAATAAACTTTATTTAATTTCCCTTATGTTATGATGAAAAAATGTAATCTATTACTCCAGAAACTAAAATAGGCAATGAACCTAAGCTCTGACACTGCAAGCATCTCGGCTAGTTTTGTACAAACTGAGAGAGGAAGACCTATCCAGTGCTCTGGGTGCCTCATTGCTATTTTGTAAAAAGTACATTGCAAATGGAAGACGCATCATTCCTTTATCCCCTGTGAAACCCAATAATCCAGTGGCAGCTTCAGTAAAAGAAAAGAAATGAATCCCTTTCTCCTTGCACATGTACCATCACACATAATTGCCATCTGCTAGATCTAGCCCCCATCTTCTCAAGGCCAAGAGAAAAATGGTCCAGCATACTCTAATTACATATAACATTACCCTGTTATAGCCTTGGGTTGGGAAGGAGTGGAAAAGATGAAGCATATGTGTGATACTTGGCTTCAATAGGCGTGTCTTAAAGTTAACTGTGTGTGTAAATCATTTTTGCAAACTCTCTTGGTTTGATCACAAGTTTTGTGATGTATAAGCTGTGAGTCCTAGCTGTATTGATACTTTGGATGTTTTGCCACTGATTTCACCTACGCTGTTTTTTGAGGGATGTGGCTAATTACACAAGAAAATCAACTGTTCATATTAAAAATAAGTCCTTACAAACACCTGTGAGGCAGGAATGGCTTAAGCAGGGGGTTAGATTAGATAACTTTCTAAGATCTTATGGCCCCTTTTATTTTGAATCTCTAGTTCTCACAGTTGCAGACAAAAGTTGGAAAACATAGCCCCTAAAGCTAAGGCAGCAGTTGAAGACGTCGAAATTTATTATTATTTTTACCTAATCACATGATTGCTGGGGTTTTGGCTCATTAATTTTGAATGGTTGAGGTTGGCAGTAGCGGGCTTGATCTTTTCTTTTCTTTTCTTTTCTTTTCCTTTCTCTTCTCTTCTCTCTCTCTGCCTTTCTTTTTTGGAAGCTTTTGAGACCAGGATAATTGTAGCTTACCCTGAACCCTATAAAAGTGCATTGATGTGGTAGACTTTCAAGCACTTTAAACACAGAGATGTATTGGATTCAGTGAAGCTACATAAATCCAATCTGAGGTGAGTGAAGAATTAGTCTTGTGGTTTCCCATTTCCACTAAATAGAGAGCTGAAAAATGGGCCTATTATTAAATGACTGAACAGCATGATACCCCCAAATCCACTAGGCTCTCAGTCTCTACGCTGTTAATTGTGCTTTGGTCCCACCAAAATCTGGTCAGGAACTTTTGTCAGCAGCTGTTTCCAGTAAAGCCAATGCAAGGCTCCCCCTGCTTTTCAGATTGAAGTCTGAAATTGTCCTGTGTTTTAGTGCTGCCAAATTTCATAATGGAAGCAATGGTCTAATTTGGCATCAGTCAAACAGCACAGCTATCCTCGCAATGTGAAAATAACTGAGCTATGATTAAATCAATAGCCTGCTCACGCGAGTAATTTAATTTGTGCTCTCCATCCATTTTTTTAAAAAAAGATTAAATTTGAATAATTTAAGCTGCTACTTACCAGGCAAATATTGCAACCTCTGACACATACGTTTTCACTCTTTGTGATTTCAGTGGTGTGGGAATACATCCATAGTTAAGTTTACTATTGAACAATTTCTCCAAAAAAAGATCTTATGTTCCTCTGCTCCTATAGAGACGATTCGAGCCAATTGACACCTATAGAAATTACTCTGAACAGCTGTAGGATATAATAGTGAATGATGTCCTTTCTACACGTACCCGCAGAAAAAAATCAATAGCAGGGAAAGTATTAAATTCTGTGGGATGGTCCAAAAATACTTTAACAAAATGCATCATTTTCTTTCAGGCTGCTGCTACCCGTTGTTAGTCTGACAGTGACAGTGTCTTGTTATGTAGCACATACATTTTCTTAGAGCAGAGTGCCCGCCAGAAAGAGAATATGCTTGTGCTCTGTGTGCTCTGCAGACACTAATTTGTCCATCCCATTTTTGTAAGTAAACCTGTACCGCATAGATTCATGATGGAAGAAAATGCAATATGAATTACTCTGCATCTTCTCTTGATACAAATCCTGTTAACGTCAACAGGATTAGTTCATAAGCAAAAGGTCCACAGTAGGCACCCACTGTTATGCTCGATACCATGCCTGTCACAACTAGTGCTGAGGCTGCTAGCTGGTCAACCACGAATTTGCCACCTAAACTGGAATCATGCTGGGAAAAGTAGCTGATCCCAAACATACATATATAGCTTTAATGGTTTTAACTTGTTTGCAGTAAGTTGTACATGGTAAGTTCTTACTCAGTTCAGCTGGACGATCCCTGTGATTGCTCATCTAAGTTTTTTTACCTTTTAAGCACGTGCTGCTGACTTTAAACCTGTTTCTTCAGCAATGCTAGTCATAGAAAGCTACATCTAAAACATAGCAGCCAAAACCTGCTGCAATTCTGGAAAGTCTCAGGTAAGCTCAGAGCAGATGGTATTTTGCAGCGTTTATATCATAGCACCTGTGAGTCCTCATTACTGTAATGTCTGAGCATCTCACGACCCCTTCCTTGGTGAGGTAGGGATGTGTGGTTATGGAGCACAGATGGGAAACCGAGGACCTGAGACTAAGTGACTTGCTCAGCATCTTGAAGGCAGTTTATGGCAGAGCAGGGTTTGTACCTGGGTCCTCCAGTCGCTAGCCACTGGGCCATCCTTCCGGTTGCTGTCTTGCATTGGAGAGTCTCTTGTTAAGAGCCAGGTTTTACGTGCCAGAATTTTGCTGTCAGGTAATTTTGGGGGAAACTAAATGTGATTTTGTTAAAAATGGAAATAAACTAAGGCAGGCCTGCTGTATAGGCTGCTGATTTGGGCCTGCTGCCTAACCTGAAAAGGCTGCTGGCATAATTTACCCAGCACTGGGTGCTGCATTACACCCCTGTCCTTAAACCTGTGGTGTGGAATTGTCTTCCCACTTTTACGGCCAGTTCTTGAGGGCTCCTGTACACCGCTCTGGCCCTTTTAGACCACTCTGGTCTCAGCCAATGGGGCTTGAAGCAGGGTAAGGACCATAGGCCAGATTTATGCATTGCCATTTTTGCCAAATCTGGTTCCACCTCAGTTAATTCAACAGTTAGAAAGAGAAACAACCAACAATTTAAACAAAAGCATTGGGAACTAGATTCCCAAACTCAGTCCTGATACTTCCCAAAAAAATCAATAGGAAGTGTCCCAGTGCTGACCACAGCTGATTTCAGCCCGAAGTAGGAATTTGTATGGCTTGGGTCATAATCCTGAAGATCTTTTCTTGTCCAAATGGTTAGAAATCAGCAGTATTTTGTTAAGTTTTGAGGGTTGTACATTTTAATGGAATTTAATGCTAGTTAGTACCCAAATGTGGTGTATAAATCCTGCTTCCTGACTACTAATTCAATGGCATGTCTAAAATGTAGTCAAGCTCACTGAATTTAAAGTAACCCTGATCAGGGTGTATTTATGTAACCTGTTTTTTTTTTTAGCACCCCATTCCCCCTGTGTAAATAGCAGCCTCCTACACTGAGTAGCACCAAAGCTGTGGTTACAGGGGGTATGGGCAAATAATGTGCAAATCATATAGTTGTTTGGGGAGCTCTTTTATTTTTGTGGGGGAGCGGGAACAGCTTTTGTATTATGATTTGCAAGGCTAGATGAATTCTGCAAACAATGGAGATACAGCATTACTCTCTTAAGCATCTTTGTGAGACATTGAAATGTTTTTCTGCCAATGACGCCATGGCTCTGATTTGGGAGAAAGAAGCCCCAGTGGTTGCTGGCCCGTAGCATCTTTGCAGATGGCCAAAACTATGCAGCCATTTCAATCCAAAGGGTCTGTCCCTCTTGGTAACTGCCGCTAGGGCATTTTACAGCAGTTATTGCTCTCTTCCAGTCTCAGTATCTGACGTATATTTAAACTGCCCAAAAGCAACTGGGTTCAGGGCATGCTATGGGAGAAGCATCTGCGGGTGTCCTCATAAGAGGCTTCTATGCCTGTCTTTGTGCACGAGTCACTATGCAAACTTGGACAAGGCCCATCATCTCTCTGTGCAAATAGAAATAGGGATATTGATACTGAGGAACCTTGAGATAAAAAAAAAAAAAAAAGTTTTTAATAATTCAGTATGGTCAGTGTTGAAACTGGACATCCTCTTAAAGGAAGGAATTTACTTTTTATTTCTGTTGACAACTATTAAAAGTGGCCCAAATTAAATGTGACTTTTCAGTTGACCGGAACCAACTTTTTCCTACATACAGAATGGGATAGTTTTATACTTGCAAAAAGAGAGGTAGAAACAGAAATATCAATGCCAGTAGCCTGAAGTGGTAACCAAGGAAGAATAAAGTAAAGTAGGACAAAACCAGGGATGCTCTTCCCCTTTGTGCTTAAATATCAGTGCATTTTTCATGCATGTCTCTAGACTTCTGGAGCAAATTCTGCACTGGCTTTAAGACAGGAGGTTCAGTTTAATGCAGCTTTCACATTTGAGTTTCTGTTCTATGATTTTTAAATCTTGGCAGCAGTTCCCAACTGTAATGCATCCCATCTTGCAATTTTGGAGCTTCCCAGTTCAATCCGTCGTGAGACTGACTATATTGGAAATTCATCTGTAGTGATGCTGAGTTTTAGGATTCTGAAGCAACAGTTTCCTGGAAAATCAGCCAAGCATTTCTAAACTTTTAGTTTTGGGTAAAAATCCTTATATTGAAACCAAAAGGGCAATTACCTGTTCCATCCCTTGCATGGCCCGGCTCTAATCATCTCAGTAGAGACTAATTTTGGATGTAACCTGCTATCCAAACAGTCCAATCGTATCACTTGCATCACCTCTGTGTGTATTGCATTGGAAATATTTTTTGTGGAAACCAGCCACTAGACGGTGATGTTGCACAGACCAGTATGCAAAACCAATGCCATAGGTGAAAAAGTTGAGTGGTTTAGTGGAATGTACTCTAGACCTCTGTAAGATGCATCTTTATATGTCATTGTCCTTAACCTATGCTGCAATGGCAATCTTACAGAAAATGTCATTAAAATAACTTTGTTGCAGCCTTCAGGCCAGAGCCTGCTGCTGTGAAATCTTCCTTGGTTAACGGTGAAGGCTTTTGCAGCCTTGGGTCTGGGAAACATTAGGAAGCATTTCAGTGGCACACCTAATGAAAGCAAGGACATCTGATTTCAGGCTACTGGCATTGATACTTTTGTATTGCATTTGATTCCTATCATTACAAAAGCTAAGATGTGAATGAATTTAAAAAAATAACTAATGATGTTTTTTGGTTTTCTAAGGTTAACATTAGAAATGGGAAGGATGCTTTCTGTTTGTTTGGGGTTTTTTTGGTTGAAGAACAGATTTTTCTCATCCTCTGCCAGGGCTGGTTTCTAGCCCCAGTTAACAAATTTGTAAGTTTTTCTTTTTTGTATCCAGTCCATGAAATTTATTTGATCCTTTTCCCTGACACACAAGTACTGCGTTCTGTGAATCCTATGATGACCACTGCACCATAGGATGCAAAGTATACTTTGTCATAACCATATAAAGAAAATCCAGTGATTACATTAAATTAAAAAGAAAAAAAAAATCCAAACAAACAGAGATCAGCTGTGGAATACCCCAAATGACCATAATAGAGCATTTTAAAGATAGTAACAATGTGATATAATAGCAATTCCTGGCAACCATGAAATCCCCCCAAAGCACTTCACAGGCCGTAAAGATAAAATCATTATTGTCCTTTCCTTCTCGGAGTGAAGTTTACCCCTGTGCAGAGGCACAAGGGACCAGATGACCTTATGAGTTCCCTTCCAGCCTTACTTTCCTATGATCCTATGTAGGCCCAGATCCTCAAAGGTATGTAGGTGCCCACCTGCAAGGACTACACCAGGATCAAGCTCTCTTTAGATGCCATGCTGCACAGGAGCACATTTCACTCCTGCACACCCTATTCCACCAAGGATCTTGAAGCCCTTGGCAAATGTTAATTAATTAAGCCTTGCAGTGTGCTTGTGAATGATCTCAATTTGCACCTTCTGCTCACCCAGCAGTTGCAGCTTCCCTGCCCTGTTCATCAAATTCTCCCTCTAGCTATCTCATCTACTACAGTTTGAGCTGTGTACTGCCACCCCTCACTGGAGAACTTGAAAACCTTCAATAACAACAGTGAAGAATCTGGCATTTTTCCCCTTCTGGGGTTGATACTTTGCTTAGGTAGGGAGGTTTTGGTGGGCTGCTCCAGCGTATTTCTATTGTGAACGTCATTTATACTGGAAATGCTTTCTCAAGTGAGAAAGTTTTGCAACATTTC
>NW_005843227.1:85013-87972 GCF_000455745.1 Alligator sinensis
GTGGGCTTTGATAAGGTGTTGATCTCCTATTCTCCCTGTATTTGTGCCCAGCTTGTTATGGTGCCCACAAAGCTGGCATTAGAACTGGCTTCCCAAATCTAGAGCAAAAATCACCCTCGGTACAGAGGCTTATTGACCCACAGGTGTGCAAAAAAGAGCCCAGATGGTGGGTAGCCTTTATATTGACATGTGGTGCAGGAGAACATTTCGTGCTGTGTCTTAAAGAAGAAAAGTTTTAATATAACAATGTTTATTTTTTACTTAAGTAACTCAAATACAACCTAACTGGGAAAACAGCCATCTCTTTCTGTACTTATTAAGCCGATATTCCTCTCGTTTGTGCTGGATATTGCACAATTCACGGCTGCAATAAATAGGGTCCCATTTTTTAGTTGGAATTGATGCTTTTTGTTACTTGTCCAAATGTATGCTAATGCAGTATTGAGTCTGAACAGGAGTCTTGAAGTGCTGGGTTAAGTTTCTACTCGCCATCCTAGCTGTGACTACAGAGCAGCAAAGCACTCAGACATTTGCTGAAGCCTCGTCCTGTTCCATAAATCATTTGGGCATGAGTTTAAGGTCTTTGGTAACAGTCATGGATGGCTGAATTCTTCTCTGTTCTGCAAACTGAGGGTCTTTTGTTGCATTATAACATAACAAAATGCAGTGTTATTTTATTTTGCAGTTCGATAGAATAAATCTAGCGGGTGATTGTTGAGCTATTTATGTACATCTGTTTTTGTCCTCATCGCCATACCCTGTCACCAAAGGGATCCTGTGTCACGCATGCCATTGTGACAGGCCTACAGACCAGCAAAACCCAAAGGGTCTGTGGAGCTTTTGTGCGTCAGCAGCCACCGAAGCAAGTGTTGGCTAGATTGAGCTCTTGCTATCAGTCATATGCAAAGAGAGTTTATTTTGGAGACCAGCAATAAAAGAGCTCCCCCCTTCTCTGTGCATTTGCTTTTCCCTGTCTGTAGTTCAGCTTCCCAGAAAACTCTCCTATATTAATTCAGAGAGGCAGGGCCCAGTTTCCAGGCTGTTCTGGCTGGCCAGGACTGCTTGGCAGGTGCAGTCAGGTACTAAGGGTAAATGTCTTAATGCTCTCAAAATGATGCCCCCAATTATTGTTGGTGCCTGTTCATAGCAGCTGCTTTGAATGAAGTCACATTTTATAAGTCTGGCTGGTGAGTTCTGCATAGACTTCTGCAGTCCGGCATTGTGCTAGGTGTACTCCAGGGCAGAGTATGATTCATATCTACATCATGTGTATTTATATGCAGTATACATAACTAGGTATCTATACATAGATAGTATGTGTGTGTGTGATTTGTCTGTATGTGCATAAGTACGTATTCACAGAGTTATTACATA
Organism: Alligator sinensis; assembly: GCF_000455745.1. NCBI lineage: Eukaryota > Metazoa > Chordata > Crocodylia > Alligatoridae > Alligator > Alligator sinensis. Next base: position 86,388 of record NW_005843227.1, read on the forward strand.
TTTGTGTGTATATATGATTGTATGTAATTGTGTTGAATGTGTAATAGGGCTCACGTAAGAAAAGGCCCATGGTTGCATTGTGTTACCCCAGTGTAAAACACCAATGTACTGGAATTCACACCATTTCAGCTGTGTCTGCTTAACAAAACGCACACTTCTGCAGATCTGCCCCCCAAACTTAAATCTGTGAAAAACCATTGAAAGGTACAATTCCCAGCATTACAGGAGTGGCGTGTTTTTAAAGCAGTCTCTTAACGAACTGCAGCTGCATATCCCTTGGTTGGAACGTGCCTGACTTCCTCATTATTTTAATTAAATATCTGCCTGACCAGGTAAAACAATGGAAATGCAGTGACCGAGCTTGTCACCTGAGGTCATTGGTTTGAATCCAGTTTGCTCTGAAGCCAGCCAAAGTTGGCTAGTGGCAGTCTGATGCCTTGTGTAACAATTAGCTGGTGATGCTAGTCCAGGCTCTCCTGGGCAGATGTACACATCATAAACCCCCATCACTCTAGGCACTACAAAATAGTCTCATTGACCTTTTTCAGCAGCTGAGCCAAAGGTTTGCTTTGTGCCTTGGAGACTGAACAGCCTTCCCACGTGTATACGCTCCAGCTCAGGAATAAAAGCGTATTGGTGGGACAGCATGAGAAAAGCCTGAACTGCTGCTGGCCGTGCTGCTGTACCTACTACATGGATAGATAGCATCATTGTCTAGGTTGATCAGTTTGGCACCTTTTGTTAACACTCAGTAGTGGAGACACACGATGCACATGGCGCTGCACGGTGAGTTTTCAGGAGCCATTAGGACCCCAAAAGCAGGTTTTCAATAATGTTCACTGTCATTAAGGCATACAAATAAAGGGCCAGATTTTGAAAATCACTGGGAAAGTTTCTTGAAGTAAGTCCCACACTAATGAAAACCTGCCTCCAGTGGTTCAAGCGGTGGCATACTGACGAGGTAGGTACCGGGGGGGCGGAGTCCCCCAGCACCACTTCCATTTTTGCTGCTGGTTCCACCGTTGACTTTTCTGGGCTCAGCGATTGACTGCTGGGGGACTCCCCTCCCCACCCACTCAGCAATGGGCCGTGGATGGGGGGGAGGTGTTATGAATACTTATAAACTATTGTAAGCCACATATAAAACTCATTAGCAATGAATAACCATGATTAAAACATCTACCAGCCCTTTATAAATTATTAAAATGTGCCCTCTGTGAAAATGGAGACTGTAGAGTTAGAAATGAAATAACGTAAGTGGGAAGATGAGTCTTTTCTAGGGAAGATGAGTCTTTTTTAGGGTGTGGAGAGCACAAGCATTTTAACATTTATACCATGGCAGCCTTCAGTTGAGGATAAGAATATAACTGCACTAAACTCCATGTTTGGAGGGTGTTAAGTAGCTTACAGCCCTCGCACTTATTGTCTACACAAGAGTGAGTCTTACTCGCTTCCAAAATAACCTTTTTGTGGCTGTCACTCCCCATGGTGGGGTAAGTTTGCCGAGGCCCTGACCAGTTTGAGTGGCTTTGGTTGTAAATATTAGGCCACCTTCTTGATCCAGTAATTAAATAAGGCTTTAATA
>NW_005843227.1:88070-91032 GCF_000455745.1 Alligator sinensis
AGTTACAATGCTATCGATATGTTTAGTGAATCTTGTCTTGCTTTAAAAATGGACCTGGCTGGCACTCCACAAATGCCAGGACTCTCATTTTCCACTTTGAAACATAAATGACCATACGTTAATGCAATAACGTGATACTGCAAGGCTTAAATATTTCCCTCTTCAGTAACATTAGGAGTAAAGACAGGTAACTTTTTTAGCCTTTTGAATTGTTCCAAGGATGAAACAAATGTATATTTATTAACAATTGCCCAGTTTGAATTATTGTTATATAGCTTCAGGCCCAATTAACTAACTCCAGGATGATCTTCAATATAAATGATAACCTCAGACATAATTACTGTGCAAGAGAGGAATGGAAAGTGGGTACATGGCATATTATATGCCTCAGCATTGTTTTGAATTTAAAGAGCAAGTTTTAATTTAGAGTGGAGCAAGGAAAGGAGATGTTTCATTAGCAAAAATGTTTTTTCTTAATACCTTTTCCAATTGATTTGGATTTTTCCTTTCTTTCTGAAAATTAGACTGTGATAATACCAGGTTTGGTGGCTGTTACAATAAGTTGAACCCAAATTGAGTTTTTAAAAAGTCTGGTGGCTATTAGGGGTTCAGATCCTCTGCTGGTAAAACGTGGCGCTGTTCTGAAGCTGAACAGAGTTTTGCCTTGCGGCGGCAGTGCTGCTGTTATTCAGAGGTATTCTGCCCTCATTCAAACTGTCACACCTGACAACAGGCAACAATTTATACCTGTCAGCAAGCTCCTCATTAGTACCACCACAGTATCTACTACTGTAAGCCTCTTGGGCAAGTATTTACAGCTCCCCTTTTGTGCTGATCTGCATTTGCAAGAGCCCTGAACCCCAGAGCTTTGCCTCCTTGTTCAGATTATATTAGCTCATGCATTTAGGTTTGAAAATCCCTGGCTCCATGTCTCTGCCAAGAAGTTGCAGCGCGTCCAAAGCTGAGAACTTGGAAGAGTGAGGACGGACTTCCTTGCCAGAGTTCAAATTTGTAACGACCCTTTACTTTGCCCAATGGGAAGTGAGTTAAAATGCCACCTTACTGCTCAGTGAATGTTTCACAACCCCCTGCCGCCCCCTCTGCAAGCAGAGGGTCAGGTTATATGAGAAGAAAAGCAAGATAAAATTAGGTGTAGAAAGATGACTAGCCTGTGCCATACAAGGCTAGTCTCTGATCCGAAGCTCTGCTGCAGGCATTTGCTCAAATCATGTTTGGTTTGGAAAGATTATAGGGAGATTGGTTAATAGTCTTCAAATACTTGAACGGGGACTATAGAGACAATATGAGGATGGGCTTTTCTCTATGGTTGTAGGAGACAGCACTAGAAGCAATGGCCTCAAACTGCAGCAGAAGAACTGGAGGTTGGAGATTGTTAGGAACTTCCTGACTGTGAGGTTGGGCATTGAAACGGGCTGTGTTGAGAAGCTGTTCAGTCTCCATCCCTGGACGTTTTCAAGACAGACACTTGCTGGGATGGGTTAGTCAGGGGTGGTCCTGCCTCCAGTGGAGGGGACCAGGTGACCTTACGAGTTCCCTTCCAGCCTTACTTTCCTGTGATCCTATGTAGGCCCAGATCCCCAAAGGTATTTAGGTGCCCAACCTGCATAGAAATTTGTTGCAGTTCCTCATGTATAAATTGTCACCTCCTTACTTCACAGGAGGATCGAAATATTTTTAGTTGTTAATTAAGACAAACAAATCCCCCAAACTGAAACATGTTCATTTTTTGGGGCAACTAGTAGTAAGTACCATTTCTTAAAAAAAAAAAAAAAAAAAAAGGCTTCAAAAGGGAAACTTTTTTTCTTGTTTTTTTGTTCTTGGTTCAAAAGTGACAATATATGTCAAAAGCAGGGCTGCTGCTGATAAACCAACAAACACAACATTTTAAAATTAAGATGCCTTTTCTTTTGAACAATATTTTCAATGGCCATTTCCAGTGGTGATTCATTCTGAATTAAAGCACACAAGAAGATGTATTCCTGATGGATGCCTGTAGGCCTTCCTTTCTAAGTGATGAATATGTGCTTCTGCTGCACCAAAACAGCCGAGATAAAAATTTCCATCCCAAAGGGCGGATAAGCTGATTCACGCTGTGTGAACTGGGTTTGTGTAGTTATTGCTCAGTTTTGACTCGGCATGTCCGGTGTTACAAAGTAAATGTCGCACGTGAAACCAACGCTTGGAGAACCTGGAGCTTGATGAACTAAAGAGAGAAATAATGAATAATTTGAGGGCTTTTAGCAAGATTCCCGGCAGCTCCGACAAATGCCGCCAAAAACGGAGGCTTTGTTTCTTGGGTGTCTTTTGAGATTCATTCTTTCAACCAATACGGTATTTTTAGAAGCTGTGTAAGGCTATGTAGCCGGGGGCGGTAGCATACGGGGCAGTAGCATACTCCTGTACTTTGTGGACTTGCACAGCATGGGATCTCAGTATGTGATCACCAGTGGGCTATGCTAACACCAGACTATAAAGGAGAAGTAAATCTCAGGGTCCTACAGACATACTTGTGCACAAGCAGTCATTTCTGAGCTATGTGCCTAAACGATGCTGAGTCTCCGTTACAGAGGTCTGCCTGAATACTGCCTGTGTCAAATATAAATAGCAGTGTTCATTACGGTGAGCAGTGAGCAACAGGGTTAGGTTGGCATACAAGGGAGGCAAGCACATTACATCTGTGCATTTGGAAAATATGTGAAGTAGCTGTTTGCTGGATCACTATGGCATGAAGCAATAAACTGCAGCTCTCAAAGCCCATGTGGCCACAGCTCTAATCCTCAAGCTGTTCAACAGAAGATGAATTAGCCAGGGGGACAGGATGTGGTAGATTCTTCATCCTTTTCTGTCTTTCAGAAACATATGAGGCAGAAGCTATGGACTTCATGCAGAAATGTTGGGGGCAAGTTCTTTGGCAGATGTTACACAGGCCTGGCTTTTGAAA
>NW_005843227.1:93299-100355 GCF_000455745.1 Alligator sinensis
ACCTGACTGCTTCTGAATTTGGAAAAAGGTGTCTGTAATTATGCCTCTCCAGCCTTGCATTATGTAACCTGGGTGGCACCCCAGTAGTTGCCACCCTGCCCAATACCAGGGATGGTGTGGTGAGAGTGGGGCAGGGCTTCTGGCCAGCACCAATTTACTTCCCAGCCAGCCCCTGCTCCCCACAGAGCACCCCGTGGCCCCAAGAAGGTCTAACACTTAACTGATTTAACTATTTACACTTTATTTACAAAACAAGAATACTAGGAAAGGTGATTTACAAGTGAACTTCAATGGCATAACCAGAATCACAAAACAAACCCAAATGCATTAGTCAGCCCTTGACTCAAGACCCCCAGGTAGGGGAACTGGCAGCTTTCAGCCGCTGCTGAGGTGCTACCACAAGGAAGCAGGGTGCTCACTCCCAGCAGCTCCAACAGGCTTCCCAATAAGCGACAGACTGCAACCGGTTCAGCTCTTCTGGTCTGCAGTAATCAAACTGTATCAAACCCCAACCCCCCAAAGAGGCTGAAGGGTGACTCTCTGTGGCAACCAAAAAAGCAAGGGACAGAGTAGAGTCCTGCAGCAATCGGCATGACCCAAGCACAAAGCTCAGGGACTCCATGTGATAACCATCAGCTGCAGAATAAGGGACACGACTGAGTCCCCTGAGGCAGTCAGTGGCAGACGGTCAGCAGCACAAGCAGCTCCCAGGGGTCGTTGCTCCAAACCCCTGCTCCAGATGACTGGCCGGGCACCTGACATGCTTCGCGGCTCACCAATCCCACTCCGAGCAGTGGTCTGCGCCCCGAGCTCCCGGGGACCTTTGTCCTGGCGCTCTGCTGCTCCTCAGGATCCCAGTGCCTTGCCTGCTGCTGTCCCGCTTCCCCAGGGAAGGTGAGGGGTTTCCTCAACTCACCGGCCCAGCTCCTTGCTCCAGATAAGGATGCCGCCTGCGCTCCTGGCTGCTTTGCCCTCTCTGCTGCAGGGCTGGTGGTACAGCCGACTGCCTTCTTCTCCCAGGGCCATCAAGGCTCTTCGGAGGGGTCTCTCTGCTCCCTCGGCTGGGTCAGCTCACCCCAGCTCTTCTTAAGCCTTCTGCATCGTTCCCCAGAGTCACTGTCAGCAGCCCCCGCGCTAGTTTGGATGCTGCTTTTATCCCCTCTGGCAGTCCCCCCCTGGCTTGCAAACCGGGCAGCCAGGGCTCAGGGTGGGGGGCCCCCAACCCTGGCCATCCCCCTTCCCTGAGAATGAGGGGATTGAAAACCCCTTCTTTCCATTGGCTTCCCCTTCTCCACAGGGCAGGGCTCCCCACCTCTGCCCTTGAGGTCGCTCAGCCGTCACCGGTACTGTTTCTAGCCCAGGGTAAGTATCTCAAGCCGATCTGGTACACCCACATTGGCAGTCTGTTACAATTATATGTTGAACTTTATATTATTTACCTGACAAAAAGCACTTAGTGGAGTTTTTAAAAATGCCATTTTCAGTCTGTTTACATTTCAACATAGCACTTTTAATTAAATACCCTTTATGCAGATGCTAGATTTGTATATTTTACAGCCCCCACCTAGTACCTTTAACAGCATTTTTATTATTCATCTGTAAGCATCCCCCCTCCACACCAAGCCCCCTGCAATGAATAAAGGGATTAAAAAGAGCCTATAATTCGCACAAGAAAAAGATGGTGGTTTAGGCATGCAGATTGCTAAATATGCAAAGATGAAGTGTTGTATTTGGTCAGTTATAGTAATTGCAGGAAAATCCATGGTATAAATGTTTAATAATCTGGGAAGGAAAATGAGGTGTGGGAGGGAGGAAGCAATACTGTGTCTTTAATTTTTTTTTCTGAAAGAGGAGTGTGCATAGCAATGGCAGGATCACTTGTTCGTGCCTGTAACGTGTGATCCGTTCTCTCCAGTGTAGGGCACTCGGTGCATCACAAACACCCACACGCTCCGGAGCATCCTCATTCTCTGGAAAGCCTGCCCAATTTGACAATAGCTGCCTCTCAGCACAGCTACAAGACGCTTTCAACACGACCGGCTACATGGATTTAACTTGTCCGGCATAGCTCTTAAACAGCACAGGAGACCTGCTTGCTTCAAGAGTTGGAGGATGGATTGCTGTGCCTGAGAACGGCAAAGGGCAGCAGAATAAGGGGTGCTAGGTATGGGAAGATTTTATTTTTATTCCTCCCAGAGAAGTTGGTTTACCTGCTGTGCTATAGCTTTTAAATGCAGGTTGCCAAGTAATGGTGATGGTTCTCTGATGACTTGCACAATGGCTCTCAGAGCTTAGTATCCCCCCCACCCCACCCCTGCCTCTGTTGTACCATTGGATGGTGGTCATTTGAGTGGCAGCTGTGCTGTGGCATGAAGGTTGCAATGGTTTAAAGAAAGGAGCCCCATGTAAAAAAAGAGTAAGAGAGAGAGAGAGAGAGGGAGAAGAAAACAGCTGGAGGAAGGAAAAAGGAGATACGCTTGTGGATGACAAAAGGATGGGTAAGTGAACTTTTGTTGCTGCCTCCTTAGCACAGCTGCAGGTGTACAGTATATTTTTTCAGCTGGATTATTAGCCGATGGAGAGTGGGGACCAGTCTGAACAGCAGCAGTGCAGTCCTTTGCCAGGTGTTCTTGCTATTTTATTTTTCGATTGCATATCCCCCCCTCTACACAAGCACACACACCTCCCCCGCCCCCCACCCCCCCGCAGTTGTTTTATGTGTAATTAATCTGTAAATGCATACATGGAGCTGACCACCACAGCGAGTCCATTCATGATCCAACTTGCCCATACACCTCTAAATAGGTGTCTGTATCCGTTTGAGGTGCGCGCATACGGGATTTCCTTTGGGATTGTGTGCACATTAGATAAACCTGTATTGAGATTATGCAGGTTGTCAGGAAGGATTGTGAACAGTTTGCAGCATGTGGGAAGTACGCAAGAGGGGGGTGATTTTGTTGGTTTTGGGAAGGCTGACTTGGTTTGTCAATAAATATCCCTAGTATAGCTGGTGGATCTCCAGCAGTCATTTTTCTTATTTTTTCAAGTGTGACAGTTTTAATTTCCATCCCCCCTCAACTCTGCAACAGCTGGAACATATTTCTCGCTGGCTGCTGCTGGCGCACAGGCAAGAGCGAAAGATCAGGATTTAAATTAGAGACCTAACCATTGAAGTGAAAGAGAGAGACCCATAAGGGCTTTTTAGATTAAGAATGATTTCACTTACTGCCTCTTGGTTTAACATTGGAATTAATAACTGCAGCACAGGGTGTGTGCATGTGTGACAAATAATTAAAATGACTATTTACAGAGAAGATAACAAGCCTTTAATGAATTCTGCTGATGGAGGAATGGAGCCAAATGATGTGTGGGAATACAACTCTGGACTGAGCCAGGGGGTCTCAAAATTATGATTTGCTCTGAGAAAGTGTGTGTGTGTGTGTGTGTGTGTGTGTGTGTGTGTGTGTGTGTGTGCAGGTTGAAATTTCTGAGACTTGCCACAATTATTCAGAGACTGTGCAAAATCTGACTGCTCTCCCAAAGCAGCATAGATAATGCGGAAGGATCAGTCTGACATCTGAAGTGCAAAGCATTCAAATCAGCGGCAATGAGGAATAGCAAGGGGGGGTCCGGATGAAAATATGACTCTTTAAATGTAATGCTTTTTGCTGATCTTAATGAAACTGTAAAGATGCTGAAGGGTTTCCTTGGAGCGTGCAAGTTCAGTCGGGGCATTTGCACTCTTGAGACAAGGCTCTGCAGCAGGCTGTGCACACAGGATGCATGCATGAGATGCGACAGCTGGAAATCTAGGGCAGGAAGCTCAGGAAATAAAAGGGGAAACCAGCTGGGGAGAGGGGAGCTGAAGGTGTGCGGAGAAGGGCTGCTACTGCGGGCAGAGGAGCCACCAGCTACTGAGTACCCAGGATTGCCTTTACTAAAGGAGCAGGGGTTGTGCAAATGGGTTCTCCTCCCCACTCTTAAGATCCCTGGGTGCAGGGAGTCCCTGGAGGGAATGAGGGAAAGGGGATGCTAGAGGAGGTTTTCTGGGAGAGCTGCAGAAAGCAGCTGTGTGGGAGCTCCAGCAGAGAGCTCAATAACGTACAGGTGAGAGGAGTGCTCCAGGTGCTAACCACGGGAGAGCTGCCTTGGCAAGTGTCTGGGGAGCTGTGTGAGTGATTGCAGGCGTCCAGGAAAGACTGGACAAGGGAATAATCCCTGGTCTCTGATGCAGCCACACTCCTGACAGGTCACCCCATCTTCTGTCCAGATGACAGCATCGCCACCCCTCTTGTGAGGCAGAACAAGCACCGCTCCCCGGGGCTCCGCTGCAGCCACTGCACAGTGGGCTACTTTGCTGCAGGCAGAGGGATTTTTTGGAGACCTGGCTGACTAAGCATATATACATACCTGTTATAAGTTGTCTGAGTGGTAAGGTTGATAACATAATTGCTTTTGTTATATGATGAGTATTTGCTTTATCTGCTGGTATAGATCATTATTGAGCTTATTGAAAACAGCTCAATAATGAGCTATCGTTACTAGCTCAATAGCTCACACAAGTTAATAGCTCAATAGCTTGCACAAGTAATATAGCTACAATGTCTCAATAATGGACATTAGTTTGTTATTTATGGGGTGTCGAATTTCTCAGTCTTTCAGTTATTATTTGTCAATCTCTGAGTTGTTATTGTAAATAATAAATTATTGTAAATAGTTACTTGGTGTGTGGTCTGGTGCGGGGAGCACCGCGGGAGAGCGCTCCAGTGAGTGGTGCTCCCAGCCTGTAGACAGAGTGGGAGTAGACCGAGACCTATTGGCACCCCAGGATCCCAAGAACTTGGACATGGCTGCGGGTAGTGCCGCCGTCAGGGTCACACAACATTGGTATAAAAGTGTGTGTGCATACATGTACACATACATACATCTATATAGAAGTATGAATGTGTGTGTATATGTGTATATATACACACATACATGTAGGTATGCGCATGCAGTACATAAAAATAACACACGGACAAAATAATAGATATTCAAATATCAGTAGATGTGTTTACATCCATATAATGCACATATAATGCGACCTTGAAAACTAAATTGTGAGCTGTGTATATTAATGAAGGCATCCTCATGATATCGGGGTCCCCTACATCTGCTACACAATATAGATAATACACAAGTATGCTTTATGATAGTGTTTGTGTATGGGTGTTTACAGTGCATGCTTTTTTTTCCACATGAAAAAGATCCCTCAATGCTGGTTAGTAAGATTTTCATCTACTCTTCCATTTTGCAATAAAGGCACATTTTAAATAGGTCATACTGTATTATATGTCAGCTGATCACTGTATCTCCTTTTTATACTCATTTTGGGGGGTGGGGTTCAGGCTGGCAAAGATTTACAAGCAGCTGGGTTTATTAAGAAATATTTTACTTCTTGTTGAACTACCAAAGCAGGGGCTGAGTTTCCTATCGAACCCTGCGGTGAGTTCAGAACGGTGACTTGACAGATACGTTTATTGTTAAAACCTCAGCATCCGGTGATAAGGATATATCCGCTACATGGTGTGCGGAGTGAGATCAAGGGAAGAGCAGACAGGCCCTCGGCCCATCTTTGGCATCATAAATCACACACAAGTAATTGAATAACCACAGTGGTTGTGGTGGTGTGGGTACGGGGGGAGAGGGAAGCAGGCTAGGAAGTGAAATGATAACAGGCTTTTACATAGCAAACAATGCAGGAAGAGACAAACAGGTTGTCTCCAAATCCACTGGACCTCCAATGCCCCAATAGACACCCCTTGTCATAAGTAATCTCCTGGTGATTTATTTTACTAGTTTTACAATGCACATTTGTCTTCTTTTTAATATTGCAGGTTTCCATTTAATGAAGCAGCTGAGAGGCATGAGTGTGGTGTTAGTGCTACTTCCTACGGTGCTGTCTGGTACGCTCACTGCAGCTCAGTGCACTTGCCCCAAGAACTGCAGGTGTGATGGCAAAATTGTGTACTGTGAATCTCATGCATGCAGAGATATCCCTCGGAATATTTCTGGAGGATCTCAAGGCTTATCGTTTATCACTGCGGTACAACAGCATCCAGAAGCTTAAATCAAATCAGTTTTGGGGCCTGAATCAGCTCGTCTGGCTTTATCTTGGCCATAATTACATCAGGTCCGTGGCTGAGGATGCATTTCAGGGGATCCAAAGGCTGAAGGAACTAATTCTAAACTCCAACAAAATTACTCATCTGCACAACAAATCATTTCCCCTGTTCCCCAATCTCCGCAACCTGGACCTTTCTTACAACAAGCTGCAGGTGTTACGGTCGGAGCAGTTTAAGGGCCTTCGCAAGCTCTTGTTCTTGCACTTCTGGTCCAACTCGCTAAAAACAGGACCAGTCTGGGTTTTTCAAGATTGCCAGAACCTTGATTTTCTGGATTTGGGCTACAACCATCTGCGGAGTCTATCCTGCAATGCTTTTTCTGGCCTCCTGCAGTTAACAGAGCTCCATCTAGAGCACAACCAGTTTTCTAAGATCAGCTTGGCCCACTTTCCACGCCTCTTCAACCTTCGATCCACTTATTTGCAGTGGAATAGGATCCAGTCTGTTAGCCCAGGGTTAACGTGGACTTGGAGCTCCTTGCACAACTTGGATTTATCGGGGAACGACATGACGGGAATAGAGCCCGGGACATTCCGCCGCCTGCCCAACCTGCACAAGCTGAACCTGGATGCCAACAAACTCACCAGCGTCTCTCAGGAGACCATCAGTGCATGCCTTTCACTAATATCAATCTCTCTGTCCGGAAATCTGTGGGAATGTACTCAAACCATTTGCCCTTTGTTTACTTGGCTTAAGGATTTCAAGGGGAGTAAAGAAAGCACTATGATATGTGCGGGCCCTAAGCACATGCAGGGTGAGAAGGTGAACGATGCTGTGGAAACATAATATCTGCACTGAAATCCAGGTGGCGGTTACTGAAAGATCATACCAGGCACCTAAAATGCCACAGAAGCTACTTTTTATTCCCAAACCTACCCTTTCTAAACTGGAA
>NW_005843227.1:100383-103946 GCF_000455745.1 Alligator sinensis
CGGACCTGCCGGCACCTGGAGTGGAACCGGAGTACGAGCGTGTTTCCTTTCACAAAATCGTTGCTGGGAGCGTGGCCCTCTTTCTTTCAGTGGCTATGATTTTGCTGGTTATCTACGTGTCATGGAGGTGCTACCCAGCCAGCGTGAAACAACTCCAGCAGCACTCTCTTATGAAGAGGCACAGAAAAAAGGCCAGAGAGTCTGAAAGGCAAATGAACTCCTCTTTACAGGAGTATTATGTGGACTACAAGCCAACCATGGATGTATCCGTTAATGGATCTGGACCCTGCACGTACACTATCTCTTGCTCCAGGCAATGTGAGGTATGAATCTCGATCCTCCTAAAACCATTTCAGCAGCTGGGAAGGAGAGGTAAACATTTGAAGCTTTTGCGGCGTCTCTAATCACTAGAAAGATTAATGAGCCTTTTTGCTTTTGGGAGTGCTCAGTGTGAAAGGTTATTTAATTAAATGACAGCAGTCAGGGAAGTGACGGTGGTTATTTTCAACAGTGCAGACTTGAAAGAGGTTCATCCAAGGATGAGATTAAGTTGGTATAAATAGCCATGTTAAACGCATCTAGAGCCTGAATTTCCTCTTGCCGGGACCCGTTTTACACCAGTTGCTTTACAGGCAGTGCCAGATTGACATGCTGAGGCCCTAAACTATGTCCATCTAAAGAGGCTGCATACGATGAAAATAATCCAATGTATGTATACTTTTGTCACATAAGGATGAAAATGTCCATATTAAGAGAGTCATTTTTCCATATCTCCTTTATCTCCTTTATTTACCAACTTCCTATTATAAAACTTGACATTGAGCCGGTTTTCTTTTTCTTATTTAGAGGCCCCTCATATTGTGAGGCCCTAAAGTGTAGTTTAAGTAGTTTAAGCCTAAATCTGGGACTGTTTACGGGAGTCACTAACAATGTGCACTGGTGTAACTGGGAGGCGATTAAGGCACCTGCTGGTCTAGGGAACACAGAGTAGAATGCTTGGGGGGGAAATCTGTATAGTAGGGTCAGTATTACATCTGGCGGCTTCTCCAACCTATTTGACAGGGGGTTAAAAAAGATGATGCCGTTTCTCTTTTCCATATTCAGTCTGCAGTTCAGGGACATAATTAAGCACAATGAGACTTGAGCACTGGCTTAACTCACTTGAGTGCTCTGCTCAATCAGGACAGATGGGAGCTCTTGTTTATGGACTTGTCTGAACTTGGGTCCTAAAGTAGGGCAAAAGTCAAAAATAACATTTGCAAATGCCTGGTTTGGTGTGTTTTGCTGTAAAGTTTCAACTGAGAGACCAAGAGATGGCAGAAGGGGATGTAGCTCAGACTTGCACCCTTTTACATGAGATGTCGTTTTGGCTCTGTAAGTATAAGTAAAAAAACTGTCAGTCATTGGGGAGCGTGTGTGTGTGTGTGTGTGTGTGTGTGTGTGCACTGGTGTAACTGGGAGGCGATTAAGGCACCTGCTGGTCTAGGGAACACAGAGTAGAATGCTTGGGGGGGAAATCTGTATAGTAGGGTCAGTATTACATCTGGCGGCTTCTCCAACCTATTTGACAGGGGGTTAAAAAAGATGATGCCGTTTCTCTTTTCCATGTTCCGTCTGCAGTTCAGGGATATAATTAAGCACAATGAGACTTGAGCACTAGCTTAACTCATTTTGTGACCCCGTCATAAAACGAAACCAGATTGGTCAGGCATCATCTACCTGCTGCAAACCCATGCTGCTTTCCCTGCTGCATTGATTTTCCCACTGGGCTCCCACAAATATGATCCTTCATAATCTTTTCAAAGACCTTTCCAAGGATGGAGGTGACACATGTAATTTGTAGGAATTACAAGGCCAGATCTCCTCTCTCCCACCGCTCTGAACCTAGAGTAACTTTGCTGACGTCAGTGCAGCTCTTCTAGATTTGTACTAGGGGAAGAGTCTTGTTTGTTTCTTTCGACAACTGAAGGGACCGACCGACTCCACATGATCACCACGGGTCACACGTTTGCAGGCACGTACGGTCAAGTTAATTTTATTTATTCAAACAGCTGTCTTCTCAGATCTCTCCATAAAACTCCCATCTCCCCGGTGGCTACCGAAGGCATGAGCGTGGCTGCTGGCTGGTGTTCTGTCACCTCTACTTTTCGTGCTGAGGATTATTTCCCCTATTTCCCTCTGTTTCCTAGCGTGTTGTCTGCCAGTTGATAGTTGATTGGTAAATTGTTGGGGGAAGGACCTGCCTTTCCATGATTGCTTGTACAGCACCTAGCGCAGTGCGGCATTGAAGTTTCCAGCCCCTACTGTAATGCAAGTATTAAATAATAAACATTTGCTTCAGTGTGTCTATTCATGTGAACAAAGTTAAGCCCGTGTATAAATATCTGCTGGATTGAGACCACAGGTATGCACCTGCTAGAAAGTTGACCCTGTATTTCCATGATGATTTAGTATACCTTGGCTATTAGTAGGGAAGACTAGAAAAGACATTAAAGCACCTGATCGCTGAAGACTCATGTAACATCCATAAGCCCCTACTATCTTCAGCTTGGATTTAACATTTTTCATCCCTATAGCTACCAGGTTCAACGTGTAAAAGGACAGATATGCTCTGTACAGCACTTATCAATCAGAAAAGAATCTTCCTCGGTATCTTCAGCAAAAAAAAGTTTCATAACTGGGGAAAAGGGGAGGTGGAACATAACAGTATTAATAATTGATGTAGTCAGACAGACATAGTCCGAGAGGACTCGTATTTGTGAGAGAGAGACACGTAACTCAGGGCCATCTTTAGCAGTCCCGACTGGCTCATTCATTGTTCCCATGCTCAGCTTTCACAAACAAGAAAGATTTAGAGGCAAAGTAAGGTCAGGGTCTCAAATATTTTTTTTAAGGACACACTGAAGTGGCTCAAGTTTTTATTGATTCCTCTTTGTCTTTTTGTAAATCATTGCCTGTCTTCAAAAATTCTTCCTATCTATTATTTTTTCAGAGGCAAAAGTGACCATCTCATGGTTTGAAAAATGTGTGGGCAGCAGGGAAGAAAGGATTATTTAACTCACCTTTCCATTTATAACCAGTGGACGGTTCCTGAATGTTTTATCAATGGAAATTAGAGATAGTTGATGATTCCTAAGGGCTGTGTAGGATGCCCCTGTTGTTTTCACAGTGTGGATTTTGTGGTTAAAAGGGCCTGGCTACATTTTATACCTAAACCCCCTGTTTTCTTATGGCAAACAAGAATTGAAGCAGTGCATCTTAGATTCCAGCTCAGCGTGGCACTCAAGCATGTAAGTAGCCTCAAATACTTCAGGGAGACCTGCCACCTGCTTAAAGTAGTGTGTGCATTTGGAGAGCTTCACTGAACCAGGGCATAACCTTGCAAATAAGAGAGCAACAGAAGCAAGTTATATGACTGCATTTACAAACTGGGCTTTCTGAATGACTCTCGAATACAGGTACAGAGTCAAATTCAGCCTTGTTGTAAATGGGTGTAAATCCATTGGCACCCGCTGGTGTCAAATCACGGCACCTGCCTCATCATATTCTGTTTAGTCTACTTG
>NW_005843227.1:104366-105568 GCF_000455745.1 Alligator sinensis
GGTTCACTTTTTAATCTAACCACTTTTCAACATTTGGCGAATGAGGCTGCCAGTTCGGACAGGACAGCGTCCCGTGCCTGATGCTCCCAAGGTTTTTCATAGGGATCAAAAATGAGGCAGTCATTGCTTCCATTCACACATGCTAAATCAGTCGCATTATATTATGCTCATCCACCTTGTCCTCTCATCAGTAGGAGGAGATAAAGCACTGAAGGACTGTAATGTCAAAAAACCTGTTGAGAAACTATAGATCTGTTCCCTGTAAGACTACTTTGAAAAGGAAGTGTTGGTCTAGTGCTATTTATTAGTTAATTATTGAGCCCTGACAACATGCATTGTTTTGTATGAGGCTCATGTTAGGACACTCTGTGGTCCAAAGATATTAGAGTCAAATGTCCTAATTCCTCGTGTGCCCTTGACTTCAGTGGAGCCACTGATGTGGACATGGTGAGGACTTGTCTTTACAGGATCCTGGAGCACAGAGAAAACAGGAAACAGAGAAGAGGGAATAATTTGGAGGGTTTAAAAACAAATGATCCTGTTAATTTTGTTATGAATTTCCTTCCCTTAGCAAAGATGGCTGAGGAGAGAATAGTGGCTTGGTGAAATGGGACTGGAGGAGAGTGGCAAAGAAATGGGGGTGCTCGGAGGGGAATGGGGTAAAGGAGGTGACCCTGCAGGCACGGTGCATTGGCAACCTTATTCCAGATGGGGCTGAAGATAACCTGATTTGCTAGATAATTAGCATCTGCTGAAATTGTGAGAATAAGCACGATGCATTTTGGTGTCTTGTTCCTCTCTTACACTGCGAGTCTTCCTGGCTTTCCTCTCCCCCCAGCTCTGCATAGGCTTCCCTTTTCTCCTTTGAATGCATCAAAGTCAAAGGTAAAAAGGATGCAGCTTCACTTGTAGCTCTGTATCTGCATACGGGAGCCAACTAAGGAGAAAACTAACACAGCTGCTCATCGGTAAAACATTTCTGAAGAAAACATTTTAATGAATGAGAGCCGGTTTGCGTGTATGCTTTTAGGCACCATGTCAGGTATATGACCTGAAGGTTAGACCAATGAGAGGTTTGCCTGACAAAGGACAGAGTCAATCTTGGAGGGTCCTTAATATTTGTTGCAGGTGTAGGCGTTGTCACTAAAGAGGCTATAGAAGTAGCTGTAGTAAAATGTATGCAAAGGCTTAGAGTGCCTAGC
>NW_005843227.1:111389-113752 GCF_000455745.1 Alligator sinensis
AAAAGTGTGGGCATGAAATGTTGGTGGGTTTAACGGTGGAGCAGAGCTTGTGATGGCATAAATGTGGGTGGCGATGCTGGAGTGACATGGCAGACTCCTGTGTCCCTCTTCCCCCCAGGAAAACACCCTGTTTCTAGAGACATTCTAGTTTCTGTTTCACCCAGCAGAGAGGCCCTTTTTCATTTGTGGTGCTCCTGGGAGCAGACTGTTACCATTACTGGCACAGCTGAGAACCCAAAGCAATGTGATTTTCACAAAACTTAATGAGGCAAGGAAGAGCCTTTACCCCCCTTTTATGGATATGGACCTGAGCTAGATGCCATGGCTGTGCGCTGAACCTGGGCTGGCAGCTAAGAAACAAGATCTATCCACTCTCTCTCACTCAGCGCATGCCCAAAGCTGGCCATGTGGGTTAGGAGGGTCCTTAGCCCTTTTTGACAGAGCCTCAAGACCTCTTTCAGACATCTGTGCTGCCTCTTGGCCAGGCCTGAGTGCATGCAGATTGGGAGGGAGCAAGCAGCGCTTGGCATCAGTCCTGGCCTCAGCAAGCAAGCAGTATAGACATGGTTTGCGGGGCTAAGGGACTTGCCAGAGACCAAATAATCATTTTTGCAGTTAGTGTGTGTGCTCTTCCTGGACAGAATTAATAGTAAAGTGTGTGTGTGTTCATGTCATTTATATTAATTTAGATGCATGTTACCTGCAGTATCTAGGTTGTATGAGCTACAGGTGAGAGCTGCCCTGGGTAAAGAGAGTTTTGGTCCTCTCTTATTATACATACCATGCATTCTTTGACATGAAATGTTCCTGCATGCTTCGTGTTTATAGCACAACTGACTTCCTGCTACTTGGTCATTTCAAGCCAGGCATTTTAGGACTGAACTCAGATGGGTGGGAGCAGTAGGCATTTTAGACACTAACCAGCTTTTATCACATCTGCCTGTGCTGCAGCCAAATAAGCTAGATTGCTTAGCATAGATTTTCTTATGTACCAAGCCTGCTCGATTCAGTTGCTAGCAAAGCCCTAGAAGTTGCAACCACTGCTCTTTGCAGCAAGTCTTCAGCTTTTCATAGCACTGCGGTGGGAGTAAGGAATGCTAGCTTCTTTATGCAATACGTAGCTTTGCCTTGTGCTGTTCAGCTGCATAGTGAGAAAGCATGGAAATGGAAAGCTCATCCTGGTGGAGATGTCAGCAGTGTTCCTGCTAGGCTGCTTTTGAAAAGGAGCCATTCTGTATGCAGAACCACGTGGACAGAAGGCCAGAAGATACCGATCATTGAGAATCAGTTGCTACCTACAGCACTGCATTACTTCCCTGTATTAATTCTCTCTGCGTTACTTCCCTGCATCACTTAATGGTTCACTTATCATAGAATCATAGAAGTAGGGTCGGAAGGGAACTTGTAGATCTTTAAGTCCGACCCCCTGTCTGGGCAGGAGGGAAACTGGCCTCAAGATACCCTAGTCAGGTAGGCATCGAGCCGCTTCTTAAAGACCCCCAGGGTAGGAGCCAGCACCACTTCCCTTGGAAGTTGGTTCCAGATCCTATCCGCCCTAACTGTGAAGTAGTTCCTACGGATGTCTAATCTAAACCTGCTCTCCAACAACTTGTGGCCGTTATTCCTTGTTATCCCGGGGGGCACTAGGGGAAACAAGGTCTCCCCCAAAACTTTCTGGTCCCCCCTAGGGAGTTTATAGACTGTCACAAGGTCCCCCCTCAGCCTTCTCAAGGTCAGGTTCAGGTCCCGTAGCCCCTCATTGTAGGGTCTGCCCTGCTGTCCCCGGATCATGCAGGTGGCCCTCCTCTGGACCCTCTCAATGTTGTCCACATCCCTCATGAAGTGGGGTGCCCAGAACTGGACACAGTACTCCAGCTGTGGCATCACCTCCTTGGCCCTGCTTGAGATGCATCTGTGGATGCACAACAAGGTATGGTTAGCCCTACTGACTGAGACCTCGTATTGTCAGCCCATGTTCATCTTGGAGTCAATGATGACTCCAAGATCCCTTTCTGCCTCCGTGCTCTCAAGAAGGCAGTTTCCCATCTTATAAGTGTGCTGCCGGTTACTGCTGCCCAAATGCAGCACCCTGCACTTGTCCATATTGAAACGCATCCTGTTTTTGTTAGCTCACCCCTGCAACCTATCCAGGTCTTGCTGCAGTCTTTCCCTCCCTACTAGCGTGCCACCTCAGCCCAGATTTTGGTATCATCAGCAAATTTAAACAGGTTACTTTTCACCCCGTCGTCCAAATCACTGATAAAGTAATTGAACAGTGCGGGCCCAAGGACCGAGCCCTGGTGGTCTCTGCTGCCCACTTCCCCCCATGTCGAATATGACCCATCCACCACCACCCTCTGAGT
>NW_005843227.1:114498-118928 GCF_000455745.1 Alligator sinensis
TAAAGCCATGCCAAGGGCCCTGCAATAACCCCTGCTAGCTCCCTCAACACCCTGGGATGGAGAGCATCTGGACTTGCTGATCTGAACACGTCCAGCCCCTCCAGAAGCACTCTAACCCGGTCCTCCTCAACCCTAGGTCTTGGGGTGTTCCCTTCGAGTCCATCTTGAATCAAGGTGGGAGAGTCCCAGTCCCTGCACAAGAAAACGGAGGTGAAGAATTTGTTAAAGAGGTCTGACTTGGAAAATGCCCATTTGAACTGGTACAAGTAACAAGCTGCTGCTTACGTTTCACCAGGTAAACTTAAATGCCATTGGCTAAGGTACAGTGACTTAGCAGGTATTAGATAATTACTAAATCCTTTTGAAGAGGCTTGTGGTTTAAGGTTGTCTCTCGACTATCAAGGCAACCTCACCTAAATAACAGTCCCAAATAATAGAATCAGAGCTTGTTAGCAACCTTAATTCACAGGGGGAGGAAAAAACACTGAAATGGGATTATGATAATGTTCTCCAAACATTGCATGTAAGGTGTTTCATAAGAAGAGAATGAAAAGAAAAAATCCCTTCTAAAAAAAATAAATGACAGTTACAAATATTAAAATGCCTGTGAAGACTGCGGATTTAATATAAACTTGCTCTGTCTACAAATGATGCCACACTTGGCGTGGAAGGGTCCTTTTTCCGAGTGCCATGAAGACTGGACCAGTGATGGCAAGGTCACCTTTTAGTGACAGGATAGATGCTTGTTGCCATCTTGTATCTGTTCTATGACATTAGTATATAATTATCTACCTTTTGCACTGCACATCTCACCTCTAGATATTTAAGCATTTTACTTCAGGTAAGTAGCATTTTTCCCCATAAGAGAAAACTGAAGCATGGGGAGAAGACACAACTTGACTAAGGTTACCAAGTTAGTGATGGAAGAGCCACCAATCCACATGGCACTTTTCCTGTTTCTGCATGACAAAAATCACCATTTCGCTAGCTTGATCGCGTCTGAAGATCCACATTGCAACCTCGTTTTATTGTGGTAGCCACTTTGTATCATGTTAATTTAAAACGGCTCTGATATGTTTTAGTTTTAGCAGCTGAATTTGTGCCAAAAGAATTTTTTTATTGTATTATTTTTTTCAATGTGTATCTGACATATAGGCAAAAATGGCATTTTCCCCACTTTGCAACAATTTTGTCACCAGGCGCTGCTTGGGTTCATTCAGAAATCCATGGAATTGCTGTTGCAATGCAAGACACCAGGTGCTAATCTTGCACATTTTTACTGGTGATTTAGTTCAAGGTTCAGATGAATGAAGAATACAGATTTTTTGGAGTCCAAAACAAATCGTTCCCCATTTTTGCATGCACTTCATGGCTGGCTGGCCTTTTCCCCGCTGCCGCTTCTCAGAGCCGGCAAGCCTCTGCCACGGTGCTGCGGCTGGCTGGCCCTGTCGCCAATTTTGGGGATACCCCCCCTTTTCCCCACTGCCGCTTTTCGCCACTGCTGCTTCTCAGAGCCAGCAAGCATCTGCCAGTCCTGTGCCCCAACTGTCTGCCGCTCCTCACGTGCCCTGCTTCACTGCTGCCCCCCGGCCCCAAGGAAGGTGTGGCTGACCCCGCACTCCTGAAGCATGCCCCGGCTTTCCCACCCCTGCACAGGCCATCCATGTAATAAAACATTTGGAGACCATCCTTTCCAGGTCTCCAAAGTTGTTTAAGCTCAGCTTTTTTCAGCAAAATTGTAGGTGGAAAACACACGGACCGTGACCAAAAGAAGAAACCAAGGCTGTTTCTGAAGTCTTTCTTTGGTCTACAGCACATATTTAAATTAAATAGAGGGACGTTTATTTGCGTCACCCTCCGTGTGTTCAAGGAGGGTCAAGACTGAAAACCTATATTCAGTGCCCCAAACCACAAGGCGTTTCAGATGAAAAAGCAAGGGCTGAAGTCAGTCTACTTAGCTGCTTCTTTGCTTTTGGAAAATGTCATTTCCATTCACCACGTCGCTGTTTCCTCTTCCACCTCTGTTTGTTCTGGCTATCAAGACTGAAAGCTCTTTGCAGCATTAACTATCCATCCCTGTATGTTTGCGGAGGCCCCAATCTCAGGTGAGCTTTGCCAGCATGATTGGCACGTAAAGAGTCCAGCCACCTGGTGCTGATCATCATTCTTATTTGCATGCACATAATATTTTCACTCTCAGTTACAATACTGGGCATAACGCTGCCCTACCTGAATCTTTGATCTTGTCTTTTGCTGCACCAGTCCCAATTTTTGTGCTTTTGCAGTTTTGCCAGACAGTGCCCCAGTCATCTCTTTCTTCCATAACTATCTTTGTCTTCAAGTCATTTTTCTTCCCCTCTCACTGTCCTAGCTACATCCACTTCTGAACCAGGGCCAGATAAATTTTGGTCTGAACTGGCCTCCAAGGAGCTCAAGAGAAGCGTTTGAATAACTTTGCTTCACCCATTATAGTCCCACTTCTTTCCCACCCCCGGGGTCTGTATTCATAGCAGTCAGCACAGAACAGGTCATAAATGTAGCAGTTGGTGCATTGAGCTGTTTGGACTATAAATACCTAAACTGCAGAAATAAAACCAGGCTGTCTGAAAAAGAGTGACCTATCTCATACTTATCTCATTGCTTCTCTTGAGATGGAAGCGTATGGGTTGAACAACCTGCTCATTTTGACTCAACAGCCTGCTTCTACTTTACACTACCGCCTGCCATAAAGAGATAATGACTTGTCTTAAGTGGAGCTTGCAGGCAGATGGCACAGAAAGCAGGGGGTGGGGTGGGGTGGGAGTTGTTGCATCCCATTCTCAAATCCCCTTTGCTAAAAAAGAAAATAAAATAAAAGCAGGGAAGTGGTAAGGCACTCATTCATTTCATCTTCATCCCTCCCCCATCTGCAAGTAAAGATCTCTGGATGCTGATCAGCAAGGTGATCTCATTCCTCCAACTTCTCTTGAAGCCAGTGATCTCACTCAAATCATTTCTAACTATCCGTACGTCCCATCCACTCCAGGTTCCTGAATACTTTTGAGACAAAACAGGGGAAGCAAGGTTGACCTTAGGCGGTATTTGAAAAAGGTTTCACGTTATTTGAAACAAGACAGAGATTTGTTAATAACCTTATAAACCAGGGGTGCTCAACCCCGACAGGTGGGCCTGATTGGGCCTGCAGAGCAGTACGGTCCAACCAGCTGGGCTCCCCCCTGGGTCTGGAAAATTGCCAGGGCAGGAGCAGTGGCTACATTAGTTGTCTCTGCTGAATTTCTGGACCCATGGGGAGCCCATATAGCATGGCCTTGCATGCTAGATTCAGTGTGCAGGGCTGGGGTGGCACAGGACCTGATCTGGGCATGCAGGACCAGGCCAAGGAGGTGCGGGACCCAATCCAGGCATGCAGGGCTGCACCACGGCAGTCTGGGGCCTTCGCAAGGTGTCGGGGAACAACCTCACGCACAACCTTGTGAGGGATGTGGCCCTGCACCACTCATCCAGCTCACGGGGGCCAAAAGGTTGAGCAATAGATGTAAAGACTCATCTGATTGCCTAGCATGGTTTCCTGTATTGAGCCCATATCACATTAGAACAGTGGTTCTCAACCCTTTTAGACTCAACGTGTCCTTCGGAAAACACCAGCATTTAGCTTTCATTTGTGTTTTTTGGCCATGGAAAAATCCTGTAATAGAGCAATTCTCCTGTTGCAAAGAACTCAGAAAGTCCACTACAGGTCAAAATAGTTTGGACATTATGGATCCTATTTGAAATGTCTGGGTTCATCTTGTGAAGCTTGTTTAGGTATTTGCATGCTGAACATTGCTAATATTGAGTGGCACCCTTAGTAGGATCTCTTCAAATCCCGGTTGACAATCACTGTATTTTGGTACAGGTAAATAGTCAAATGCATGCTAGTTAACAGGGGACGTGGACTTGCGGCACAATAGTTGAGGTGTGGTCACTGTGTCTATAGTTGCCCTATGGTAAATGACAGCTAAACCATGGGTTGAGCTGCCCTTTTTTAGTTTCAATTACTGCAGGGTAACGGTGAGCACGTGAACCGTGAACACGTGCCCACAAAACATACTGCTCTGCAGTAAGTCCCCCCCCTCTGTTATTTGCATTAACTTGAGCATTTGTCCATACCCTCACATTACAAGCCCATGTAATAAAGGATTGGTAATCCTTTTCCAGTGGCTCCCCTCACTATAATATCTGAATGCCTTCCAAGTACTTAAAAATAGAAATTAAAATAGCAGTCTCTTTCCTCATTCTCAGCCTGTGGAAGAAATAGCATGATTAGATCATGGGTGATCTAAATTACCAGGACATCTGCTGGGGGGAGCAGTCAGCCAGGTCGGACCGTTCCAGGAGGTTCCTGACCGAGATACAGCACCTCCACTTAACCCAGGAGGTGCACAGTCACC
>NW_005843227.1:120248-136871 GCF_000455745.1 Alligator sinensis
GCAGCAAGACCTGGATAGGTTGCAGGGGTGGGCTAACAAAAACAGGATGCGTTTCAATATGGACAAGTGCAGGGTGCTGCACTTGGGCCGTAGTAACCGGCAACACACTTATAAGATGGGAAACTCCCTTCTTGAGAGCACGGAGGCAGAAAGGGATCTTGGAGTCATCATTGACTCCAAGATGAACATGGGCCAACAATGCGAGGTCACAGTCGGCAGGGCTAACCGGACCCTATCGTGCATCCACAGGTGCATCTCAAGTAGGGCCAAGGAGGTGATCCTCCCCCTCTACGTGACACTGGTCAGGCCGCAGCTGGAGTACTGTGTCCAGTTCTGGGCACCCCACTTCAAGAGGGATGTGGACAACATTGAGAGGGTCCAGAGGAGGGCCACCCTCATGATCCAGGGACAGCAGGGCAGACCCTACAATGAGAGGCTACGGGACCTGAACCTGTTCAGCCTTCTCAAGAGAAGGCTGAGGGGGGACCTTGTGACAGTCTATAAACTCCCTAGGGGGGACCAGAAGGGTTTGGGGGAGACCTTGTTTCCCCTAGTGCCCCCCAGGATAACAAGGAATAACGGCCACAAGTTGTTGGAGAGTAGGTTTAGATTAGACATCCATAAGAACTACTTCGGGCGGCTAGGATCTGGAACCAACTTCCAAGGGAAGTGGTGCTGGCTCCTACCCTGGGGGGCTTTAAGAAGCGGCTCGCTGGCCACCCCTGGCTGGGGTCACTTGAGCCCAGTTTCCCTCCTGCCCAGACAGGGGGTCGGACTAGAAGATCTACAAGGTCCCTTCCGACCCTACTTCTATGATTCTATGATTACTTTGTAGGGACTTTTACTGTTGTGTATGGTCAATGAATAAGTATTCTGTGTAGTGTTAGAAGGAAAAAGTATTTTTGACCAATCTGTTTTGATTGTGTTACTAGTACTTGTGAGGGTTTTTTTTTAATTTAAAAATATTATTTTTATTACAAAAATATTCAGTATTCTCAATGTGATTTTATGGGACATTCAAGGAATATTACCTGTCAGAGTAAAAAAAAAAAGGGAAAGTTTTCAAGTGTCACCATTATATGCTATGTTTATTGTGAGTTGCGTAAATTAACTTATATATCCTTCACTGCAATAGGCAGTGCCTGTGGATTATACAAGCTACAAAGGTTTTTGATAAATTGAACGCACCGACTGGCAGAGGAGTACCTTTTAAATGCTTATTGCACTGCAGAGAAGGAGATCTTGACCTTCAACGGGTCATTATGTTTAAAAAAAAAAAGAGAAAAATGATAAACACTGCCTCAAACCTGACTGTACTTGATGTAAATGCTACTCATTTCAGTAAACAAGCACGCTGACAGATTGAAGTTCTTCCGTACAGAAGAAAATGGGATTTCCTATGTGCTACTGAATCTGATAAACCAGCCTGCAATAGGAGTCAAAAGGGGGGAAAGATAACGAGTTTAGGCAGTCTGCAAAGCTCAGTGTAATATTATGATCACTTATATGTCAGTAACAATTTATGACCCCAGCTTAAATCATGGTGCTAGGCACTGTACAAGCACATTGTCGGGGCAGTCCTTGGCCTGAAGAACTGATAACTTGCATAGATCAAGCAAGCCAAGGGAAACAGGAAAAACAGGGGACTTGCTCAAACTCACACAGCAAATCAGTGGCAGAACCAGGATTGGTACTGATGTTTTCAGTGTCTTCTTTTACTGTCCTGGCCTGGACACTGCCTTTGGGCCTTACGTGATGTCCACTTTATCCCACACCCCACGATATTCATGTGCCCAGGGCATAATGTACTTCTGAGTGGAGGGCCTACACGAGGCCTCGTCAGTCCTGTGCAGCATGCCAAACTGGTCCAGTATATAAAATCCTGATCTTGGCTGTAAAATCCCAAGAGATTATAATATAGCCCAAGGCAGCTTTGCCTCTTATCTCTTATCTCCTGACGTAAATCACAAGGACTTAGTTGAGTCCAAACCTTGTTGGGGAATGATGAATCTGCTACCAAGGAAGCTCAGCTACTCTTTCTGTGTGTGTCTTCTGCATGTGGATTTTGGGAGCATCACGCTCTGTGGGTTAGAGCTGGATTTGAACCTGATAGACTTGGCTTCTACAACAGTCTGCCACTAATTTACTGGATCAGTTTGGAAAAACCATTCTAGGGGAAACATTTAAAGACAAAGGAGAAGTAGGTGTCCAGTTTTCACTGACTGGCACTTGGTCCCCTGATATGGCCTTTGCACCTGTAAAAAGTGACTGGCATTGTGGGGCCACACTTTTGGTTGGGCTTTTATGTCTCTTTGGCTAGGTACAGATGGTTAAAAAGCCCGAGGCTGAATCGATTCAGTCTTTGCCAGTTAGCCTAAGCTGCACAGATTAAATTGGAGCAGAAATGAACAGACATTTACCTTTGGTTCAGAAAATGCAGCCATGTGTCTGCTATGGCTCAGGCCAGAAGTCGGGGGGTGCTAGAGCAGGCTCTCTGGTTGTGTTCACTTCCTCTTCCTGCTGCCCCCGAGGTATCTGGGATTCTCAGTCCAGAATTACAGCAGCAGGACTCTGCAGGGTTGCTCATCACTTCTTCTTCATGCTTCCAGGTGTCTCTGGGATGTGTAGTGCACAGTTGCAGTTGGCAGTAAATTTGAGTGGGAGAAGAGGTGTTTAACCCTCCTCCTTGGTCTTGACCCTAGCCAGAGTCTGGCTGGAAGGGACAGTCCCTCCTTCTGGGATTCTCAGTCCAGAATTACAGCAGCAGGACTCTGCAGGGTTGCTCATCACTTCTTCTTCATGCTTCCAGGTGTCTCTGGGATGTGTAGTGCACAGTTGCAGTTGGCAGTAAATTTGAGTGGGAGAAGAGGTGTTTAACCCTCCTCCTTGGTCTTGACCCTAGCCAGAGTCTGGCTGGAAGGGACAGTCCCTCCTTCCCCCCACCCCACCCAGCTGTCCTTATACTCAGATGTAATGGAGACTTGCTCACAGCTACTCAGCCCTGTCCCACTGATTTTCTGTGGTGCAGTAACATTGCGTGATTTTAATATAAATTTCTAATGCTTTCCTTTTTCCAGCTTTACCATATTCTTTCCCAAAGCATCTAAACCATATGTTAGGCTTTTAATTTAAAAGACCTTGTTGATGTCACATACAAAGTAAAATGGGGAAATGAAGGCAGCTGTTGTGTTCTTGCAGTAGGAACACAAATTGTACAAATCAGGTTAGGAAGGAAGTTACTGGCAATTTCAAATTAGTAGGAAGGAATCAGGAGGTTATCTGCCCTCCTATCCTGCACCAAGTCTGTATCATCAAGCCACAGTTGCACCCAGTTTATCCCTGTACTGGGTGCTAAAGCTTGTGTTTGACTAAAGCATATTTTAGGAAAGGGAGCCAGTCCTGATCTGAAGATTTCAACTGACAGGGATCATTGCTCACATCCCTGAGTATCTTGTTTTAAGGGTGAATCGCCGCCCTATGTAAAAAATGACTAAACTGTTACAGTCGTATTCTTCTCACAGTGAGATGAACCGATATCTGAGAGGGCACATGGCCTTATGTTTAAGACACGCTAGAACGAGACTCAAAGCATCTATGCTCAGTTCTCAGTCTTGTGGAGAGCTGGTCCCAGATTTGCCAAAATAGCATGTCTTTATTAGAGTCCAAAGCATTTCAGTGAAGCAGAAATACTTGCAACAGTTTTTTTTTTTAATTAGAACATTTCGTTTTCAATCTTGCCGTGCAACATGCACATGTATGTGTGCGCACGCGCACACACATACACACTTAGAAGCAAATAATTTTTCGCACATGTTGGTATTGTAGTAAAAAAAAGAAACTTTCTTAACTACTTCTGCCCCTGTGGTAATGCATTTCTCTGTGACTCCATTTTCTATCTAGAACACAATGGGAAGAAAGGAAGCATTTCAATCCCTATTTCCTGGCTTGGTTTATTTTAGATGTTATGGTCTTTTCAGCAGGGTCTCATGAATGGCAAAGTGCTCATTGATTTCAGCAGGTCCCGGATTTCACCCTGTAACTCAGCCAGATTAGAAATAATAATTTGTCATACTTCACAGCAGTGGTTAGAGCCACAGTCAAAGAGTATAAGTATGCATGCACTTCCACAACCTGGTCTGTTAGTCACTGAAGGATTGGAATACACAGTTTCCCCTGGGAAAAAAGAAAAGCCCCATATAATGAATATTATTTAGGTACTAAAGATTGTTTTCAATCACACCATACAATTTGAGTGTATTATCACTTGTATAGACTTGGGGGAAATGGTCAAAGAAAAGACACTTTTCATGAAAGACTTCCTTAGTGTGTATGTAAACTCTTTGGGTTAGTCTCTGTTAAATCCTATAAGGGACACATGGTTGTTGATTAGAATGATTTGTTCAGTCAACTAGGTATCTACAAGAAAAAAGACATTTGCAATATGTAGTTCATTCTGGAAGAAATACAGTCAAGGGCAAATGAAGAAATGTGGTAATGAGGTCTAATATGCTCCCAAGTCTCTCTCTCTTTTAGCAAAAGTCTTGGCTTAGCAGTGGTAGAAATGACTAGAATGCACTGAAAACACCCCCCAGCCAGATAATGTCTCCTTTTTTCCTCTTAGAAATCTGGCATGGGGATGTTTTTAATAAGCAAACTCAAAGGTAGGATCAGAAAAAAAGCGCTGGGCTAAAAACCCTCCTCAGCAACAGCTGGATCCTATTAGATGCTGAATATTGCTCCCACTAGCCTCGCCAGGAAGCGGACAGGTCAACAACACCTGCATGATCAAGCCTCAAGTGCCTGACACCAGCACCACTTCTTCCATTTTATCCCCTATGTCCTGATCTTGCTCCTGGATCCAGTCTGCTACACAGGACCTTCCTTTAAAGCATGCGTGTTCCGGGAGTCACAAGACCTCCCCTTCCTCAGCATAAAACAGTAGCTTAGCAAGAAAATAAACCCACTGAAGTCCAGGGCCTTCTTGACTTCAGTATGCTTTGGATTTAGGCCCTAAGTGGAGGCTAAAACCTTGTTCCCCATCCACACTCGAGTGAAGAGATAAGTAAAATGGTGGAGCTATTCAGACGTACGTTAACCTTAACTGCTCACCACCTTGTGTTTGTTGTGTTTGTTCCCTTTGCTTTATCTGCATCCTTGTCTCCCTGGACCATATGGCTTTGTCTTCCTGCCTTTACGCTTGTCTGCTTAAGTGCTACACATCGTTGGCCATGTAGTAATAGATAATACTTTCTGAATGTGTTTTATAAACCGTGGCGTTCATAAGCTGGGCTTTGCATAAATATTCATTTGAGAAATTGCAGCCTGGCCATTTGTTCAGAAGCACCAAGGACATCTGGGTATCATCTACTTATGAATGACAGGCAGATTATAGGGTGTTAAGCAGACGTGCGTGTATTTATGGTGAGGTTCAGTAGATTTGGCACTAGGCTGGCTCCTCCGCGGGTTCCCTGGGAGACCTTTATGTGACGGTTCAAGGAATCTCTCTGTACAGTCTATGAATTGCACTTGATATCATGAAACAGTCGGCCTGAAAATTGCTGTATCAGCATACAGTTTGTGTGCGTCTGCCATGAGCTTGCATCAATTTGCTTGACCAGAGACCAGGGTGGGTGCTTAGAGCTACTGAAAGTGCATCACCACCACCACCCCCCACCCCCAACTTTTTTTAGATGAAGATTCTTCCTCCTCATCTCTGAAGGGAAGAGGAAGCAGAGAGGGTGGAAGGTACCAGCAGCAAGGCAAGGAGTAATTCTACATTGTGACCAGTGCAGCCATTGCAGCTTATGCAAACCTATCTGAGCTAGCACTAAGGTTGTGACTACTGTGAGCAGCACATGCACAGCAGCATTTCGGTCAGCACAGGCTACAACACACACCCGAGACCCTGGATAAATGTATGGGCTGGAAGTTTGTGTTGCGCTCCAAGCTACCCGAGCTGCATTGCTGTCATTAGCTGAGCTAGCCTGCGAGCTCACATATGCTCCCACGAGGTGCAGGGACAGCAAAAGAAAACAAAACAAATGAACAAAAAGAGCCTTATGGGGGAAGGCTGGATGAGACCCAGGAAATTTTGGATGGGAGAAGTGGCTGAGTTTACTTGAGGGCCTATTTTAACATCAATGCTGTGCAGGGTATCTGCATTGCTGACTACAATGGGACTTCCAAGGGGAGTAGGAACAACAGATCATTGTTGCCGGGTAAGTCATGGCATGAGCAGAAACTCTGCACCCAGTTTTTTAGTGTCTATATATGTTTGCTGACATCTTTCTTGTGGGTCCAGAGAGTGGAAGTCAGAAGGCTCCCACCTTCAGCGGGATCTGTTGAGTGGTGCGTTCAGGATTTGGTTGCAGTCCGAGAAATCAGATTTCGACTCTAGGGACGAGAGGTTGGACAGTGAGCTCCAGCTTGCGGCAGGAGATAATAAATATGAGGGCTGCACCTAGGACTGAGTCCCCAGTGGGTTTTGTGGAGTGTGTCCACAAAGGGTGGCTTTTCCAAAAGCTGTTGCACTTGACTTCCCCTCCTACTCTCCCTCTGGGAAAGACAACTCCCTCTTCAGCAAAGTGCTTTGAGTTCTTTGGATGTAACGCACTGTATTTCACATATTTTATATATGTGAAAATAGTTCTGGCTCATTTATGTATGCATATCTATTTTTTTTCTAAGGGCAATATTAATTAATTGGCACTTCATCTGGTGCCTCCATACTATCTATTTACACAAACACAAGTATACCTTTTGTGTGTGTGTGAATGCAGCAAATTATAAGGAGGAGAATGCACCCAGTTGTAACCTGTGGAAACTTAAAAAGGAGATCTTACCTGGATCCCTAAACCATATACCAGAACAGAAAAGAAGGTGAAGATATAGGCTAACATGGCATCATAAACAAGACTAAAACAATATCCAGTTGTCCAAAAGTATACAAGAAGCAGACTATTATTACCTTCAAGCCATTCTCATGTCAGACTTTTTAAAGCAGTGAAATTCCATAGGCAGCATGTTAAGAAAGCTAGAAATATATGGAAGGAAATGGAAATACTGATTTAACATATGACTCATTCCCAAGGTTTGAAGATGTCATTGAAATTATTGCAACTCTTACTGCGAACATCCATAGGAGGGATTAAGAATTTGTTTACTGATTTTTTCCCCCCTACTGTTGTTTAAAAGGCTAGAGCATATACAGGATCACTCTGGTCTGGAAATGTTTGTGTATTTGGGATGCTTATTATTCTTACAAATTTTTATAGTTTTGGACTAGCACCCAGTTAAGATCAAGGCTTTTTTATTGTTATTATTGATGCTGTATTGATGCATAGAAGTCCTATCTGAGATCGATGCTCTCTCATGGTAGGTACTGTACAAGCACCTGTGGAATCAGAAAAAATAAATGCCTTAAACTTTGATCATACGAGTTATAAGATGACATAACCGCTTTGTGGGGAATTGCTGGCTCTGAACAGATAAGGGAAAGTGTTTGTTCTTTGTAACTCCTCTGCAACTGCTTCGCTCACTGTAGCCTTGAAGACAGCAAAAAGTATATACAACTCTGATTTCCAGGTGCAGGCAGGGAGTGTTATTTCTTCCTTTGTCTCCTCCATAGTTCTCATCCTGATAACAGGAAAGAAGTAATGAAGTAATGTTTATGGATGCTTTTCTAGCTAATTCCACTATATGATCACGTGAGTTGTAAGCGGCTGTTAAAAAGTATATAAGCCTCCTGATTTTGGTCTTGGGGGGGAACCCCTTCCAAGTGCTTGGGAAATCCATGTCACTTTGGAGTCCCCCTTACAGCTGTAGTTACTTTTGAATAAAAGCTTCTGCTGACCTGACCCAAAAGTATGCTGCGTGTGTTTCCACGACATACCTAATTAAGAAGCAGTTCCTGCACCCAAAGGTCCCCGTGAACAGTGGTGTGCAGTTGCCGTGGGGAAAAAAGCAGAGGCACAAATTCATGATGGTGCTTTTTTCCCCAGCGCATACCCCTGCACATGGGGTTAGAGCACGGAAAAATGTTCTGGGTGGGGTAGGGGAGGTTGGGGCCAGTACCTGGGCTGGCCCCAGCAGCCTTACCTGGGGTCCTGGGGGCCTCGTGGGGCTCCAGTGGTGGCGATCCAGGCACACGGAGCCTGGCCAGCAGCCGGAGCATGGCTCTGGCTAGCCTGGCTCTGGTTTGGGGCAGTGCACACTGCTGCCGTGCATGCCACCCCGCTTTTTTCAGGCACAGGTGTTTTTTGACATGAGGATCTCCTGGTGTCAAAAAACCCCATCGCACCACAAATTAGCAGCACGCTGAGCACCTGCACAAGCAGTGCATGCAGTTTGTATTGCTGCTGCCAGGCCTTAGGCACTGTATACTGCTTGTACACACTTGTCTAGATGTGCCCAAAGAGTTTACAGTGTAAAGTCAAGACAAATAATGAATGGAAAGAAAGGTACAGGGAGGAAATGTCTTGTCTAAGGACACTCAGGTTATCAATGGTTATTCAGAACTAAGACACAGACCTCTTGCCCACTAGGAGTACTTGATTTAGGTGTCTTGATGTAATGAATGTGTCGCTCTCCTAGCTAAAGGTAATCCTTGATATAAATTGTTTGTGATCAGGATCTGAAAACCTTGGCTGCAAAAGACTCACTATTTCCTATTAGGTTCATTCCATAAGATTCCCAAATATTTAACCTCTCTTTTAAGGTCAGGCCTTCCTTGCCTATATGTCATTGCATTTACTTTTAGGACACTTCTCTGTTGATATCCTAATATCATTTTAGACAATGGGGTTTAGGCACCCAATGACTGTTACTATTAAAAAAAACTTAATGGCAGTGCAAAAACCTAGTTGTCTTTACAATGTCCAATACTGTTCCTCCTCCCCTACCCCCGCCTCCAAAACACTGTTCGGAAGGGTCAGATCTGGTCAGCTGTAATCATCGTAAGTTCCAGTGACTTCCTTCTGGGAGTGGAGGATGCTTAAATACACTACAGGATTGGACCCTTTTCCCATGATTCCTTATAAAATGCTTTTCTTATCCATCCTTCTCTTTTGAAGAGGCACAAACACAGAATCCAAATAATGTATCAGATATTTGCAGATACCTCCCTGTGATTTGATCCAGCCAAGTGTATATATAATATTATATTACATTTTATGGATTATTTTATGACTGTTTTTTTTTATTCCCACGATGTTTCCTACATGGCTGATCATAAACAGGATATTGCCTGTAACAAGAAGGGCTGGCAGATTTCATTTTCTGCAAGCCAGTGCAGTGGAGCAGTTTGCAGTTGTCCTTTGTCAATTGGGTAGTGCTAACATATATCTTCCAAAAAAGCTACGCTTAGTGTTTCCTCTCTGTCTCCCAAACATACTTTTTAGCTATTTTCACCCATGTGACATTCACTGAGATGCATGCAACTCAAATGAATTCACATAATGAATGATTACTGGCAAGAGGGGAGGTCCTTCTCATCCCTCAGACTTGGGGAACTCAACAGGATAATTTGGAGGAGAATGTGGAAAATGGACTTGAAACTCCTAGGCACGAGCTAGGGACTTAGCTTGGCAAGGTGTGTTTTTGCATAGAATATCCTATGTGGAACAGCAGAAACCTCTTTGCTGGGGGAGGTAGCATGTTCGAACATACAGAATCAGAGCTAACAGATTTGATTTTTTTCCCAGTTTGCCATTGACCTGCCCTGGGACACCGGGCACATCGCTTTCCCTCTTTCTGCCTCTGTGTCCACATCCATTAAATAGGGATGCTGAGATGTGTGCCCTGTTCTGAAGAACTTCCAGGTCAAAATATGACGAGTGTTTGTGTTGGAGTGTACAATACCAAGCCCAGGGTATCTTTCCTCACCATCCTCCTATGAAGGGTATATTTGGGCTGCCTGCTAGATAACAGAGCTGTTTTGAAAGCATTGAATATGCTTGGAAAAATAGTTGTTAACAAAAAGAAAAATGTTTTTGTGCAAATTTGCTTCAAAGGGGTTTGTTTTCTCTCTCCTCCCACTCCCCAATTTTGTCTGAGGAAGCAAACACTCCAACTCATTAGACCAAAGATGTTTTACAAACCAAAAACTTTAAAAAATTGGACTAAATTAAGACTTTTAAAATATGTTCAGCTGAATATAACAGCATAAATAGCCTAAATTAAGACTTTTAAAATGTCCCGATGTTTATACAGGCATAAATGGGCACTTGATGACCCGTGCAGCATTGCTTGCATGAAAACCCAATGAGCCAATTTTTGCTTGAGATCACACTTCATTGCACTTCATCAGGTTCACAACACTTCCGCAGCAGCTCACCCATGTGCACACATCGGTGAAAATGGTCCTCTCACCCAACTGCCTTGCCGAACAATTTCATTTATCGTAGTGAGGCTTCATACTTACTAATGGAGATGGCACGCAGTGCGCGTAATAGTATAGCTTTACAATGAAAATATCCATTGGAAAAATAAAACACATTTCATTTTCCAAAAAAATAAATCCAAAGAAATCAGCCAACAGTATTCAATCAGCTCTACCAGAGCGCTCTGTAATAAAACTTTGAAACTGCCTATATTTTTTTTTTTTGGAGATGGTAACACAATATAAACAACAAACCATCTGGGATCCCTTATTATGGACCAGGATTGAGTTTTACTGGCTGCTGTACGAGCACTGAATAAAAGGCTTATCCCTGTTATACAATCTAGGCTTTAGATCAGTGGCTCTCAACCAGGGTGCTAGTATCTTTTTAAGGGCGACACAGGTCGCAAACTCTTCAACATAATTCATAAGATCTACCCAATGATTTCAAATAAGAATTGGCGGTGTCCATTTCAATTAATCTATCGTGTCAAAATCATTCTGACCTGCTGCAGTCTGAGTTGTTTGCAACAGAAGAATTGCTCTATTATGTTTCCACGTGCAAAAACAAGTGAACACTAAGAGCTGCTATCTTCCACGGGTCTCAAGTCTAAAGAAGGTTAGAAAGCACTGCTTTAGATGTAGGAAGCAGCACGAACCCTCAGAGCTGAGCAGTAGTCATGCCTGTTTGCAAGGAGCACTCCCTTTTATTTCACCCCAAATATGCCACACATTTAATGGAATACAATATACATCTTTTTCTCCCCACCCCATCAGCCCTCTGGAAATGGGGAAGCTGGTTTGCCTTTAGGGCTAAGTACAGGTAGTCAAGAAGCCCGAGGCTAAATAGATTCAGTCTTTGCAAGTTAGTCTAAACTGCACAGATTAAATTGAAACAGAAGTGAACAGACATTTACCTTTGATTCAGGAAATGTAGTCCCATGCCTGCAGTGGCTCAGGCCAGGTGCTGGAGGGTGTTACAGCACATCTCTCTGGCTGTGTTCACTTCCTCTTCCTGCTGCTCAGTGGGTTTAGCAGGGCAGGGCAGCTCAGTACTCCGGGGAAGGTGGGTTTAACCCCCTCCGTGGCACCACACCCCAGCCAGGTTTTGCTGGGGGTGGGGGGCAGCCCCTGCCTCTCTCTTCTTCCCCTGCATACAGCTCTTCTCCACTGGAGCCAGCAGCACAGCCCAGCCCAAGGCTGCAAAGCATGCTGGGATGCTGGGGGACTGTGACTTAACTTGAACCAGGAAGAGGTCTGGGACAGAAGTTTCATAAACTGGTTTGACCCAAATCAGTTAAGTCTGATACTAAATTCAACCAGGTTTATCTTCAGCCAGTTTCAGCCATTTTGAAACTGGTTTATGTGCACTGAGCTTCTGTTCTGTTACAGGTTTAAACCAGTTTCTGATGACTTAAACTGGTTTATGTGTAACTTCTGTCCGTACCCTAGCAGACTTGAAGCAGGGTGAAGTACCGTGAGTGGACCCTCTGACTCATGGTTCCCATGATGGCTGCCACCTGTCCCCAGGACTGTGGGCAGCAGGGGCAGAGACCAGAATGGCAAGGTACTAGTTGTTGGCTGGAGAGCCCTGGAGCCAGCCGAGGGTGAATGAGCTACACTCAGGTCTCTTGGTGAAGCCCAGGGTGTACAAACACCACTTGATTACTTAGAGGAGTGTAGGTAAAGAAAGGACTTAGGACATCAACATCATGGTCTTGCTGTTTCCTTCACAGGACCTGACGCTGTTATCAGCCCCCCGGCTGGCTTGCTCGCCTGTCAGTTTGCTGCAGACAGTATGACGAAGCAGGGAGGGAGGACATAAATTAAGGAAGTTTAAATACCTAAATATGCACACGTGGGCATAGATAGATATTTACTATGGGAATATCCATTGGAAAGATAAAAAATATCTTGATTGGAAAATAAATTCATGTGACATCATTCAGTTGGCTCTACCACAGTGCTCTGGACTTAAACCTTGAAACATGGCTAGGTTTTTTTAAAGACAGTTTATTATTTATATTATGTTGAGGCAAGGATTTCTTAGGGTGGTATCTTGTATTGGTCCAACTGCACAGTTGGGATAGAGCCAGACAAGCTTCGATGGCAGTTATCTTGTGTTGCCTTCTGGGATCCCTTGTTGTGGACCAGGACTCAATATGTGCTGGGTGCTGTAGAAATACAGAATAAAAAGCTGATCCCTATATCAACGACCCTCTAAGGTGTGCTTTAGATGTAGGATGCAATATGAAAACTCACAGGTAAGCAGTAGTAGTTACTGTTTGCAATGAGAACTTTTTTATTCCCCCCAAATATGTCAGAGAAACAAATGGCTGTTCTCCCTCCCCTCTATATATTAGCTTCTCTCCTATCCCGTCCCCATGCAAAACAGGGGTGCATAAGAATAGGTGTGATCCTTTCCAATAAAAAGAGCTTCTGATTTATCTATCTTGTCCTTTCTGCTGTCTTAAATTGTTATTAAATATGAATCAAAACTAGTAGCATACAATTGCATTCAGCTTAAAGGAAATACAGAAGCTTCCCCCCCCTTTATATAATAGCACTAGCTTGATTTATAAGCCAGTGTTGCACTATTTCCCATCCATTTAATGGCAGCACCTTTACTATTA
Organism: Alligator sinensis; assembly: GCF_000455745.1. Lineage (NCBI taxonomy): Eukaryota > Metazoa > Chordata > Crocodylia > Alligatoridae > Alligator > Alligator sinensis. The sequence continues at coordinate 133,260 of NW_005843227.1, forward strand.
GCAGCAAGCTTATTATTTCAGGTACATTAATTTTCTGTTATTGCATTTCAGCCCAGGTTCAGTGTGGGAGATTTCTTTTCCTCCGCAAACTCTTCTCCCCAGTATCCTCCCCAGGCCATGATCCTTTCTCAAGTAGGCTCCTATTTTTACTGCTATGCAACTACAGCTTTCTTTTCCCAGCCTGCCTGAGTACAAAAGAGTGCCTGGGAGGTTTCCAGTTTTGTCCACCATCTATGCCTTTATGTGGAAGTTTTCCCTGTGCTGAACCATGCAGTTTTCTTCCAGTATGCTGCCACAATAGCAGCAATACATTTCCTCTGGCACTGTTGCCTCAGCAGCAACTTTGACACCAGGCCAACCTTTAAAAAGAATAGAAAAGAAAGGAAGGAATAGGGATGTTAAAAGCAGGCTCAGTCAAATAATGTCCCAACCTATGTGAGCGCACCTTTCTCAAGCAGAGAGAGCCCTTGTGGTGTCTGATTAGGCCAGGCCCAAAGACGAGCTTCTGAACGTGCCCATGATAAACTGGAGTACCTTGGTTAACAGAGTGAGTTTTAAATACCAGGAGTTATTTTACAATGAATATATGTATATATGCGCAGACAAGGTTCCTTGGGTGAATTTGATATCTTTTATTAGACCAACCCAAATGGTTGGAGAATAGTTATTAAGCAAGCTTTCGGGTTCAAAAACCCTTCGTCAGGCTGAGGAAGTGTCAGCAGTCGGTGTGTGCTCTTCCTGGATGGGATGAAAAGTCCTGGGCTGGGCTGGGCTGGGCTGGGGAGTCAGATGTGAGGCAGATAATGTATCAAAAATCCAATGTCTATGTTTAGTCCATGATCTCTAGTATCCAGCAGGTTGATGAAATGGAGCTCATAGGCTGGTCTCTGGGATGTGTTGTGCAAGTCTCCCTTGAGGATCAGGACTGAGAGATTGGAGAGAGAGTGGCCCTCCTGTGAGAAATGTGCCCCCACCGGGAATTAGGTGTTTCTGTCTTTGATGGATTTCCGGTGTGCGTTCATTCTGGGGCACAGTTGTTGTTTGGTCTCTCCTACGTATTTTCCATCAGGGCATTTGGTGCATTGGATGAGGTATATTACGTTTCTGGAGGTGCAGCTGTAAGATCCTGGGATGCTGATGGCTCTGTTGTGGGGTGTGTGGCAGAAATGCCCCGTCGGTGCCCCTCTCCAGAGATCTGTCTCCACCAGCCTGAGAGGCTGCTGTTGAATCCATTTCATCAACCTGCTGGATACTAGAGATCATGGACTAAACATAGACATTGGATTTTTGACACATTATAAACGTCATCACCAGAAGCAAACTTCCTCAGCCCAGCCCCTGGCTTCTTTACTTTTCATTCCATCCAGGAAGAGCACACACCAACTGCTGAAACTTCCTTAGCCTGACAAAGGGTTTTTGAACCCAAAAGCTTGCTTAATAACTATTCTCCAACCATTTGGGTTGGTCTAATAAAAGATATCAAATTCACCCAAGAAACCTTGTCTGCCTATGTCCTTAGACCAACACGGCTAAAACCCAAACACTTGTATATATGCATGCATTTTTAACAAATAGAATAGAAATGGAAATGAGGAGGTGGATTTGTGACTTGCACGTGGCACTTATTAAAAAATGTCTAATTTGTGCCCTGGATTGTATTGACTTGAGGAAAAACAATGATTTGAGGCAAACAGTGTATCAGGATGATAAGTCTGGCATCTGGATTTTGCACATAGACCACTGTTCTTGCAAGGAGGATCTTTTAGCATCCTGGCAAATGTGGCTTGCATTGTAAAGATACTTAGGTATCGCAATGGTGGGCCCAATATAAGCATCTATGTAGAGAGACAGGTACAGAGATGGATAAGTAAATTCCCAGTATTGAATTAAACCAAAATGAGATCAAATATAATTTTTCAAAGATTGATTCAAAACCCATTGGAATCAAGCCTCCCACTGGTTGTACCAGGCTTTGGAGTAGGGCCTGAACCCCTACTACTCATTCATAATGCAGAGGAGCAGTATTGTGTTGGAGCTTGGGTTCCCTGCAGGGGCACCATTGGTGGTAAGGAGAAGGGTTTTGTCTCGAGGGCGGTGATCTATGAAAAGGGAAGGGAGGAAATCAGGCCTGGACTTGCCAAATGAGCTGGCCAGGGAGAAGAGAGGATGTATCCATTAGACAGGAGGCAGGAAGTCCACAGAGGGATTTCCTAAATAGAGCCTTTCAAAATGGATACAGGGATGGACTGAGAATAACTGAAGTGTATTGGAGGTTGTGAGGGGTATGATCTACACAGAGACACTTATCAAAACTGGTGGCATTTAAGGGCTCTGTTGTTATGTGCATGTGTTAAAATGGAAGCTATCTGTTCTGGAGAGCATGTGTGGTTTTCTTCTTTTCTTACTTGACCTTTTTGTTCTGCCTATAAAAATGTCAATGGAAAGGCTCTCTAGAGCCCTTCTTGATGGTCTCTCCTTGACTATCTGCCTAGTAATATACACAGAAATGCCTGCACTGCCTAACTAGTTCCTTGTCATGGAAATAATACATGGCTTAGATCCAGTATACATTTTCTGTCATTGCAAAAATGACGAATGCATCATAGCATCATAGAAAGTGAGGGTTGGAAGGGACCTCCAACCCTAGTCCAACCCCCTGCTCAAAGTAGGACCATCCCCAAGTAGATCATCCCAGCCAGGGCTTCGCTGAGCTGGGCCCTGAAAACCTCCAAGGATGGAGATCCCGCACCTCTCTGGATAACCTGTTCCAGTGTATTACTACCCTCCTAGTGAGAAAATTCTTCCTAATATCCAACTTAAACTTCCCTTGGTGCAACTTGAGCCCACTGCTCCTTGTTCAGTCACCTGCCACCACTGAAAACAGTCCAGCTCCATCCTCTTTGCGACCCCCCCCGCAGGGAGTTGAAGGCTGCTATCAAATCCCCTCTCACTCTCCTCTTCTCCAGACTAAATAAGCCCAGTTCCCTCAGCTTCTCCTCATAAGTCATGTCCCCTACCTCTGGACCATTTTTGTTGTCCTCTGCTGGACTTGGTTCAATTTGTCTGCGTACTTTCTAGTGTGGGGGCCCCAAAACTGGACACAGTACTCCAAATTTTACTTCACCAGTGCTGAATAGAGTGAAATAATCACTTCCCTTTATCTGCTGGCAACACACCTACCAATGCAGCCCTGTATGCCGTTAGCCTTCTTGGCAACAAGAGCATACTGTTGGCTCATATTGTCCACTGTAATCCCCAGGTCCGTTTCTGCAGAGCTGCTGCTTAGCCAGGTGGTCCCAGGCCTATAGCCATGCATGGGATTTTTCTGTCCTAAGTGCAGGACTTTGTACTTGTCCTTGTTGAACCTCATGAGATTTCTTTTAGCCCAATCCTCCAATTTGTCTAGGTCACTGAATCCTAGCTCTACCCTCCAGCGCATCTACTACTCCCCCCAGCTTGGTGTCAACTTGCTGGGGGTGCACTTCATCTCGTCTTCAAGATTGTTAATGAAGATATCGAACAAAACCAGTTCTAGGACCGACCCTTGGGGCACTCCTCTTGCTACCGGCTGCCAACTACCCGTTGAGCCATTGATCACTACCTGTTGAGCCC
>NW_005843227.1:137088-142812 GCF_000455745.1 Alligator sinensis
GATCATTTTCTTCACCTCCAAGTGCTTAGAAATGAATTCCTTGAGGATCTGCTCCATGATTTTTGGGGGGACTGAGCTGAGGCTGACTGGTCTGTAGGTCATGTTTTCTATGCCCCGCTTTGAATCTCTTAGTCCAAATTTCCAAACCTGGATATTCTTCTACAGGCAGGTCACATATTTAGGCTTGTTCATGTGCAAGACATGCCATTGTACACACATTTGCAGGTGTAAATGCAGGTGCATGGGCAAGTGTTTCAAGTTCAGCACAGGTAAGTCCTTCTCCCAGTTAGTTCCAGCATGTTCCCAGCCTTTATTTTTTCATTTAATGTTCTTATGATGCAGCTTAGTTGCTGGTATAACTTTCAGAGCTCGCTCTACTGACCTAACTGTGGTCCCACTGAAGTCAATAATAAAACTTGTACTGAGTTCAGAGGAAACCCTCGTCAGTCAGCATGAACCACTTTGGAAAATGTGCACCTGTATGAAAGATATGAAACTGTCCTCGGACAAAAAAATGGTAGATAAGTGCAAAGAGATGTCTGGATTGGAACTTTTTGAAAAGTCCCTCCCCCTCCCAAAAATGCTATTTTGACCAAAACCCTCCTCCAAATTCAAATCCTCACATATTGGTGTTAATTTTAAAATTATTTGATTCTTAATTTCTCTTTCCTTCTGTCTGTCTTTTAAAATACTCTATTGAATAATAAAAACAAGAGGCGAGCCAGTAAAAAAAACAAGCACAATTAAAATTCTCGTCCTAAATTTAAAAAATCATTTTGTTGAATCAAAAATAATTTGGGGGCTTAAATAAAAGGTTAAGTTTTCAATCAGTGTAGTAGAGACACAAATGAGAAATTCTCAGGATCACATACGGTGTTAGAAAGCAACTTCACGGTCATTTTGTAGATTGGCACAGCGAGGTTAAGTGACTCTGCAAAGGCCACCTCGGGAGGTATGTGGCAGATCGAGTAACCAAAACCAAACCATAAGACACTCTGTCCCATGCTTTAATCTTTAGTCCTTGATGCTCCTGCACTGTACGAGTGTTAACATTTAAGTCTTGTTGGGTGCTTCTTATCAAGGAAGTGAATGTGATCTCTCAGTGACATATTAAATTACACTGCTAAATTTTTGTTTGGTTACATCAAGCTTTATCGCCACCAAACTCTAAACCTTCCCTACAAGGTGATACAGCATGCCATGTACCACAGTTTGGTGCTGAATATCTTGCAAGGTACTTGGAAGCTTGACAGTAACAAAGGAGACTTTGACCCTGACACTCCTGAAGTAATTAATTTAAAGGAGTTTTTTTTACTCGGAATTCTGCAGAAGCTGGGTTATTTTTACTTCCATCCAATTTAACCTCCATCCAATGAAATTCTCAAACCTTCACTTTATCCATATGCTGCTGTCTGAGAGTTGTACTGGGTTTAATTCTTTAGTTTTCACGTATCCTTGAGTTAAAGTCTTGTTGTCTTCCCAAAACAAAGGTCTTTCTGTCACATGAAAAGAGCTTCACAGCAGCTTAGGACCACAGTTGTAACATTTTTCCTCTCTAGTTATGAATGCAAAAACAAGGGATTTGCATGCTAGAAAACACACATTGCAGTTGAGGGAATCTTTCATTTGTATTCTTCCATTCTTCCCTTTGGTCTACAAGGTACAAGATTCTGCAACTCTCCTCGATGGGCAGGAAAGCCAAAATGATCATTAACCCTAAAGACACTTTCCAAGCACCATGTAGCAATTCATCAAGAACACTTTATATTTAAAGGTACATTTTATAAAGTGTCATTAAGTGATTAATAGATTTTAAAGATGATTATAAGGACATCAGCATGCAACTGTTATATATGGTTATCTGCTGATTATAGGATTCTGTTAGCATCTCCAGCTAGTGAACATTTGTTAAAGCATTGAATGACCTTTTATTACCTCTCTACAAACTATTTATAAGTGTGCCTTCAATAAAAGCTAGTCCCAAAGCAGCTGAACAAGCTCACAAAAGTATTATTTGCTAGATACAAGTAGCATGCTGATTTGGCCTGGTTTGAACCAGCTGCAAATTATGACTATAAACTGAATGCAAGCCCAATTCTTGAAACTCAGCCCCTAAATTTTCACCAAAAAAAATAGTTTGTATTTGGGATCTGTCTAGTTGTGGGTCCTCATCTTGGGACAAATTAAAGGCATCCCTGAATTTTAAAAAAATTATGAGCATTAGGCTAAGTAGAAATTAGATGCTGATTTTGAACACATCAGAACAGTTAGATCCTCTCAAGATACTATACCAAATTTGAACAAATGTAATTATACTTGTAGAGATTAAGATGTATATCTTCTCTGCCATAGTCTGCCCATTTTATATGGTGTAATCTTAGACAAGTATAATGTATTCCAGTGTAGGAAGTGGAGTAGGCTATTCTGCCAAGAGTCATCTTTATCCCCATTGAACTGGGCCTACACTATGGGCTGTGCTGATGTAGCTACTTGGCACATCCACACGAGATGTTTACTGAGCATTAGACTAATGAGCTGTGCAGTAAACATCGCACTTTTACTTGTGTGCCCCTGTTAGGCTGAAGTAAATGAATTTACAGCAGGTAAATACAAGTACCATCCTGCTGCGGCATTTTTTACTCCACAGCAATGCACATGTAGATGCTGCCCTGGCTAGCTGGGGCATGAGGGTGCTTCACTGCTGGCTAGCCCTGCACTGAAGCACCCTTGTACCCCAGCCAGCCTGTCTGCAGCCCATTGAGCCCTGCCAGCCGGGTCTGCTCCAACCTGGTTCAACGTGCTGCAGTCCTGGGTGTGCATTCAAATTGTGCACCTGCAACAATAAACTCTGGAGCATAAACTTCAGAGTTTATTGCTTCACTTTAATATGCACATGTAGATGCGGCCAATTTGTTTAAAACAAATCACACCCTTAATACAAATAGTTACATTAATACAAAATGTGGGTACATCAGGGCCTAGTGACAAACAAAAATCTTGGCCTTGCTGTTTAAAATTAAGCATCTAAATCCATATGTAGGCACAACAAGGGTTCAGGCCACCTGCAAAAGAAATCAAAGGAACATTGCATTCAATTAGCACTGCAGATCCTCAGTACCTTGGAGTATCAGCGCAGTTTTTTGAGTGCCTTAAACTAGAGATACTCTATCAAACTTGAGCACACGCATCTCAACATACTGGTTGTGACTTACAGTTTCATAGTTTCTAGGGTCGGAAGGGACCTGAACAGATCATCAAGTCCGACATGGTAATATATTATTTTTTTTAAGCATTTGTGTTACACTAGTGTTAGAGGCCCTACTGGTAGAAGGGTCCCATGGTTGTATATGCTGGACAGACATACTGACAGACGTTACCCTAAAGCATTCACCATCTGTGGAAGTAAAACTGATTCAGATAGGCTTGTCAAGCCCCACACAAGCCTAACAGACTAGTGGGTTATTGTGATGAGGACCATTGGTTTCATGTGCTGAGGTCTAGCCTAACACCTTTCCTCCAGAAATATCGTCCCACACCTTCCTTTTAAAATGAAGTAATCATTTCCAGGAATGAGCCACTGTCTTCATTAGATCCACGTGCAAATTGCTGCATTTGATGCATAGGGATACAGAGCCTTTGGTAACAAATGTGTGAACTTTGCTCTTTAGAGGCCACTGAGCATTTGCAGTGTTTTCAGATCCCGGGAAAGAAAACAAGCTTTCCCTCTGTGTATTTATGTTTACTGAGCCAATATTGATACATCCCAGTCTCATTGGAAGTCAATGTCATGGTGAGTTTTCCCTGCGCGTCAGGCCGTGGCTTTGTTTCCGTATGCAGTGATATTATTTTCCTTTGCTCAGGTAGGCACTTAGGTACTTGTTCTGCTGTCCTTGTGTTGGTTGCTAATTAAGTAGATGCAAGGTCTGCTTTGTTTTCTTTTAAAAGCATGGCTTGGGACTATGACATCATCATCTTTGCATCAAGCAACGGCATGAATATCATAGAAAGAGCTTGCTTGCCACCTGTCTTCTTCCAATGAGTCGGTTCTATTTTTCATTTCCACTTCTGCATCCTTTTGATGTTTTATCATCTGAAGCATTTCTTTTTTCCCTCTCCCTTTTTGGCCTCTCTTTCTGCCTACCTCTGAGCTTTGGCCAATTTCTGTAAGGAAGATCCTTGAACCTGCCAGCTTTCTTTGTACTAAGGATTCTGTGAAAAGGCTACTGCACTGTTGCTATTTTTCTTTTTTTTGGCTTTCATTTTATTTTAAGGCAGCTCAATATGATATTTTCCCCTCTTGTTTTACAAGGCTATAGGAAATCCTTTGCTCTAAAATTTAATATGTCCTGAAAAGTTTTATTGGGATTTCTATTCCATTCTTGCTTTGGCTATGGATAATGGTCATTTCTAGTTATAATATTTGAAGGTGGGTCTAAAGGTCTCAGATCTGACTGAACCCTATTTTGGCAAGGTGCTATGTATGAGTACTGAGAGGCATTCTGTGCCCAAAACAGTCTGTAATCTCAATAAGCAAGACAGCCAAGGGTGGGGAAAAAAGAAATAATTCATAGAATTGCCAGAAGCAACCATTCAGTCATCCTGATTAAATTGTGTGTCCTAGGTCATTAAATTTCGCAGTTATCTTTAGGCTGAACCATAGGTCCATTATGTATATATGAAGACACACACACAATATAAAATACTTTTAAAACAGTCTGTAATCTCAATAAGCAAGACAGCCAAGGGTGGGGAAAAAAGAAATAATTCATAGAATTGCCAGAAGCAACCATTCAGTCATCCTGATTAAATTGTGTGTCCTAGGTCATTAAATTTCGCAGTTATCTTTAGGCTGAACCATAGGTCCATTATGTATATATGAAGACACACACACAATATAAAATACTTTTAACTATAGCATGTCTTCTAGTCTAGACAGACATCCAGTCTTGATTGGAAGGCATCAAGAGATGATGAATCCATGACTTTTCTTGGCAGCATGCTCCTCACTCGTTTTAAATCCTTTGTCTTACTTCTAATTTAGATTTGTTCAGCTCCAACCTCCATTCATTTATTCTAATATGGTATGTCTCTGACAGGTTAAAGAGTCCTTTTACAGTTGTTTCCCTCTTAAGATATTTGTAAACTGGAATTAAGGTGTCCTTTAACCACCTTTTCAATAAGGCGACTTTCAGGAGTTTCAGTATGGTGCCTTGGATTCATCTCTGCAAGGCAGCACCCTGCTTGCAGCATTCACTCTTGACAACACGTCTCTATTGGCCTGGTGAATACTGGAAATAGAGGTAAAATCACCTCTCTGTCCTATCTTGCTGCTTCATGCATCTGGGTATCACATGATTTCATAGATTTCATAGACATTAGGGCTGGAAGGGACCTCGGAAGATCATCGAGTCCAGCCCCCTGCCCAAAGGGCAGGAAGTCAGCTGGGGTCATAGGATCCCAGCAAGATAAGCATCCAGTTTGCTCTTGAAGGTGTTCATTGTAGGCGCTTGAACCGTCTCCAGTGGCAGGCTGTCCCCGACCTTGGGGGCTCGGAAAGTAAAGAAATTCTTCCTTATGTCCAGCCTGAAACGGTCTTGTAGTAGTTTATGACCGTTCGACCTAGTCGTCATTGCTTGGGGCACTCTGGTGAACAGACGTTCCCCCAGATACTGGTGGTCACCCCTGATAAACTTATAGGTGGCCATCAGATCACCCCTGAGCCTG
>NW_005843227.1:143259-144427 GCF_000455745.1 Alligator sinensis
AGATGTTGAACAGTATGGGTCCAAGGACAGAGCCTTGGGGGACCCCACTGGTCACAGGACACCACGATGAGTGACTTCCATCAATTACTACCCTCTGGGTCCGACCACGGAGCCAATTTTCCAGCCAGTGGATCGTGGTGGACCCAAAGCGACAATTGGCCAGTTTCACCAAGAGGTGATCATGGGATAAAATGATGCTTGAGCATCTCTTAGCTTCATTTATGCAGAACCAAGGCACTGAGAGAGTTTAAATGAATTACCCCAGAAAATCTGTGGCAAAGCCAAGGATTTATTTCCAGTCCCTTGAGTCCCAATCTGGCACTTTAACCACAAGGCCATCATTCTTCAGCCAGGCTCTTTCCTGTGGAGCTAGTAAGTGAACAAAGATCTTGACCGTACAGTGTTTCACAGCTTCCTTACGTGTGCGCCAAATCCCAATGAAATCAAAAGGAGTCCTGGCAGATGAGAGAGTCCAACCACATAGATCACGTGGCAGGATTGAGTCTATGTATCCAGTTGCTGAAAACAGACTCTCTATTTGAGGAAATGTACTAAAACAGGGGTGGGAAATTATTTTGGGTGGAGAGCCGCTGACTTTTGGCAAGCCATCAAGGGCCGCATGGGTAGCCCTGCCCCTTGACAGATGCCCCGCCCCCTGGTCACTAGTTTGGGACTGGAAGTCCTGTCCCCTAATTCCCAACCTTTGCCACCAGAAGTCCCTACCTTTGCCCCCCAGAAGTACTCCTTTCAGCAAGGGGGTTTGTCATCTCCGAACCAGAAAAGTACCAAATTATATTCTAAAAATCAAACATGTACTACAAGATTCATTAATTTAATTTCAAAAAAATAGTTTTTGTCCTGATTTACATGCGTTTGTGTGGTGTACATAGACATGATGTTATAATGGCTTCAATTTAAATCTTACTTTTGTATATTGTGGGAGGGTGTGGGCAGGTGGGTAGAGATTTGTGCGGGGGTGTGGTGTTTGTCAGGGTGTGTGGTTATGTTGGGGAGGGAGCATGTGGGGATGTGTGGAGGTGTGGGCTATGGGTGGGTATGGGGTTTGTGGGGGGATCTGAGTGCGTGAGGGGAGGGTGGCTGGGGAGGGTTGTGGCTTGTGTGGAGGGGGAGGGTTTGCCCACAGCCCCCCGCAGCAGGCAGAGCCCTC
>NW_005843227.1:144761-152934 GCF_000455745.1 Alligator sinensis
GCAGTGCTGCTAGGGCCCAGGGTGTGGTGGCAGGAGCACGGGCCCTGGGCTGGCCGGGGCTTGATGGAGCCAGGCTGGGCTGCACCAGCAGGGTTGGGGGACCGTCTTTGACAGGAATCAGGGGCAGATAAATATTAATTTCCTAAATGTTTTAAACGCCTCGGGGGCTGAATAGAATGGCCTGGCAGGCCAAATGTGGCCTGCAGGCTATATTTTGCCCACCCCTGTACTAAAACATCTGGATTCCCCAATTTTCCCTTTCTCATCCTCAAACCTTTTTCTTAGGGAAAACTCGTGCACAACTTGATGTAAAATAGCTTTGTCTTAAGCACAGCTTTGTGTTTTCTCCTTTTCTGACCAGCGTTTTGAGTGTCACCTCCTCCATTGTGTGGCGAGCCCCATGCAGCCAGGGCTTCTGCCAGACTTCACAAACAGCATAGGAAATTCAGACGCATTTACTTTCAGCTGAGATCAGCATGCCATTCACACTCGTATTTTAACAGCACATTGCTTTCATCCCTGCCAGCAAGCAGTTGAGTCAAATTTTTGAAACTGCAGTAGCTCTGAGCCTTCTCTGCAGACATCCAGTCCTCTATGAGTATCCCATTAACTGTGGGGATCACTGAAGGCTTAGGCCTCTTGCGGACTCTCTTTAAATAATAAGCACAAGTATGCCTTTCACTTGAGCTCTACTGCCCGCTGCCTTTGGTATGAATCCAGGTTTCTCCTTGCATTGAACTGCATGGCCATTCCTTCAAGTACCCATACAGCAAGTGGTACCAAAGAATTAGCTCTCCATGGCAGAAAGGGGAACATGGTAATTAAGAAATTATTCTGATCCTCTGAAAATCATGAGGATATGTTGTTTTGGGGAGAAACACTCATTTACCTTTTGTGAATTGCTATAAAAATATTCCCAAGGCAAAGTTGGATTTTTTGTAAAACACTTTAGATATCATAAATAGCACGATCAACTCAACTCATTCAGCAGCTGTTACAGAATCCCTTCTTAAAGTCAGCAGGGCCTAAAACATCTCAGAGCTTTGTGTGAGGCACTCAGCACCTTTCGAAATTGGTTCATAAATCAGTTAAACACAATTTGCACCTATGAAATGGCTGGCAGAGACAGCATGGGATCACATGGAAGGGGGTGTATGGTAAAGGGAGGTACTCCAATTGTTGTGCATTGATGCAGTTTTGTGAAACAAGGGGACAGAAGTGATGGGTAATTAGCAGATCGTTTTTCCCCTTTACTTTGTCAGTTTGAATCACGTCATGGCGGCTAGTGAGTGAAAGTTTCAGCACTGGCTGATTTTTTCTGGGCTGCATAGAAGGAGTTTACTGCTGTTAGCTCAATTTTCATTTAACAGGTCTTCATATTTTTCTGCTTGTACAGCACCTGACAAGGGTTCTTTCACAAGGATCAGAGGCACAATCACACAACAAATTATATTAATAATGGTATAAATTGCTTGGGACAAGTGGAAAATATGTTGGCAGCTACAGAAACCATTAGGACTGAATTATTCCTGCATCTCAAGATTGAAATGCTCTGTGAAGGGGATAACATAGCTGTGGCACCTCTTTGGTGGCTACAGCAAGGACTCCAGTCTCCAGGGCGGTCAGTCTGGGAAGCATTCAGGAACATTAAATTCCCACACAAAGAATCCATCCGCTTTAGCAATACATATTTCAACTTTGTTATGCAGCTTATTTAAATCTGTACTGAATGAAAAAAGTAACTGAGCTTGTCCCAAGCTTTGTATCCCCTTTACAATAATTTAAAATGCACGGTAGAATAATTAAAGACATTCTTTGGCAAAAATCTTATTGGTCTAATAAGAGATCTCATCTCTACTATGAGTCCTGATTGTGCCAGTAGAATAAGCAGTCTTCAGTATTGTACCCTTAAATACTAGGATTGCAACAAGCAAGTTAATCAGTTCTTGTATCCTGAAATTTCTTGTCCCAGCCTTCACCTAGTCTCACAATTCCCTCCTCCCTAGAAATAAAGAAGAAAAGACAAGCTTCTTCCAGCTTCTTTAGTACCCAGAGTTGCCAGCTTGTCCAATTTAAAGTCAGTCTTATGCTGTTTGGTCTTTTTCTTAAACCTCTTTTCTTAGAGGAGAGGATTACTTGAGAATCTCGCCCTTTATTTTTTCTTAAATAAGTTTCTAGCACTTGTGGCTATGCGGAAAAGCTAGGAAATGTCAACACTGAAGTCTGAGAAAGGAGAAGACAAGAAGATAGGCCTCCAAATGTATTATTTTTTAAAGTTTCAATGTGTTTGGGGGCCTTGACCCATTTTGTATGCTTGCGACTGGCACTGCGGTAAGACCAGCTGTTCGGGAGCTCTGTCTTCCCCCATTATTTGTCATTTAAAATGTATTTTAATTTAATTTATCTTCCTGGAGTGCCAATATCTGTAAGACCAAAATTAAGCCACGTCTGAGCACAGAAGCAAACCTCTTGCCTTCCTATTCTTTCCCATTTCCTTGTGGTGAACTCAAGTTACAAAACGTGGGTCTGGATCTTGATCCTGAACTACCACAAAATTAGCCTGCGCTATGAAGATCAGAGGTGTGTGGAGTCTAACTTTAAGAACGTACTTCTACTCCAGTCCTCAATGTTTCCCATTTCCTTATGACTGGTTAGGTAATGTATTAACTAGATTATTAGAAAGCCTTGTGATACTCGGGTACCTTTCAGCTCCTTTGGTAGGAAGCACACAGGTTTGTAACAAAACGGATGCAGTTGGAATCTGTTGATAGGCACTAGGTTTGGGGAACCAGGCGCCTCGGGTGGTATTCTCAGCTCCTCTGCTAACTGCTGTGGGACTGTTAGCAAATTCTTGCATTTGCTCTGCTTTGAGTGTCTCCTCCTATCCTTTGTCTGTTCTGAGTGTGGGCTTTTTGAGAGGGGACAAGGTGCGTTGTATGGGTTTTCACACAATGGGCCCTTAATCTTCATTGGGAGCTTTATGCTACTGTAATGTAAAGCATCATAAACCTGCCCTTTTCACAACACCCTTCCCTATCTCTTGCTGCCAGTTAGAAGCATAGACAACACATAACCATGTGAGCAAGTTATCACCAAACATTTGTCTCTCTGGTGCCCAGTGGGGTCTCATAGCATGCTATCTGGAAACACCCTGCTAAGTAATGGGACCTGTTCAGCTCTTTCATATGCTATGATTGCCAAAGCAGGATGATTAGAGAAGGGACCAGGAAGAGCAAGAAGGAGTATTGCACACTCTTGAACAGGGGAGGTCATCTAAATTGTTTTAATCCAAAGGGAAATAAGAAAAATGATGGGTGTTTAAAAAGATTATCTCTATCAATAGTCTCCTCTTATTCTGCCCTTCTGCTGTTTTTATGGGCCTGAGCTGGCTTTTTTTTTTATTATTGTATGAGGGGCTTTGGCCTTTCTTGTCAGTAATGGCCAATACATTTTAATTGAGCAAATCTCATGTTCCTCAATGCTTAATCAAAAGATTTAAAGGCTATCTAAAAATAACACTTGGTGGTGATGTTGATTTTTAATGAACAACACGATATTCTCTTGGGTGTTTTAGGATTTACAGTGCATATCTAGCAGGGGAGACCATCATAGATAAGTTAAATTTTCTGAATGTCTTAAGACTCTCTGGAAATAACGGACTGTCTCAAGACATTACTTGAACCCTGATTGTATATAATAAAGTACTTTGAGATGCTCGGATGAAAAGTATTACATCTAGGTAAACATGGGTTCATCAGATATCTTGGGAGGATATTTTATACTTGGACTTTGAGATAAACCAGATGAGTTGCCACGTGAATTTGGCTCAGATGTCATTGATGTTTGTATAAACTTTTGAGAAAGTTTAGTGAGCCAGGGTATGAATAATCTGCATTTGCCTGAAACAGGGCCTGATCCTAAGAGTCCTCTGCTGAAGTCTGTAGGAGTGAGGTTTGCCCTTACGATAAAATTGGCCTTCCCAACAAGATGGGTAAGACTTCGCCTTGATGTTTCCTTGCTGTATATTTTTTAGTCATTAGGCAGCATTGTGGGCTTTGTAAGAGTCCAGACGAGGTTTGGTTCTTGATGAAGGGCAGAATTAGAACTGGAGCTACCTATTTGTCTGTAGTTGCAGCTGCATATTTTTAATTACTGTTCCCATTTAGAAAGGTTGCTGATGAGAAATCGACCTGCACTGTCAAAGGCAGGGCACCTACTTACGCAAGGGATCTCTTTCTGTGTGACACTGCCTCTGGGAGGGCCTGGCCCCACCTCTAAGAAATAAAACCTACCCAGCCAAGCCCACAATTAGGCAATGGAAACAGCTTTATCCTGAACCCTCTATACGATCTAATTTTCAGGCTTGAGTATGGTATTTTAGGTGAAGGCAAGAGAAGGGGCAGGGAGTGATTGGCCATTCTTTGTCAGGACCGTGGACACCCCCTCTCAGGCCTACAGTGGCCTGAGCTGGGGGGCCTGAGCTGGGCTGGTGGGTGGGGAGCATGGTTTGCCTTCTCTTTTCTGCCAGTTGGTGGAACGAGGTGGCTCTTGCAGCTAAAAGCCACAGCCGACCAGAGCAACCCATGCGCTGGCCCACAGCTGGGACTGCAGCAGAACCACCAGACGGTGAGGTGCACGGCAAGCCCTGCCCTCCCCAGGTTTCCCTTTGTGCCAGGGTTGCAGCACTGCCTACACAAGGGGCTAAGGGGCAGAGAGAGAAGCTGTATGTCCTAGCCAGCCCACATGGTGCATTCACCCACGTGGTGAATATGGTGCCTTGGGCATTTCCCAGGGGCAGCCTGGCACTGGCTGCTGAGCCTGTTTTTTCACCACCCCTGAGATTGGCTGGCCACAGCAAGCGTGCACCGGAGACCTCCAGTGTCCTGCCCTAGTGCAGCAGAGCAGCAGCCTGCATAGCTGGGAGTCGCCGTGTTTCCCCGGGCCTGGCTCTTGCTTAGCTACTGTGTCGGGACAGGGAGCCCTTGGCCCATGGCCACAAGGAAGTCCTTGCATAAACCGGGGGGTTAAGTGAGGTCCTTCCATAGTGTTGTGCCTTCCTCCAGGACTCCAAAGCAGTCCTCCCAGACCCAGAACCAGGTCTGCAATCGGGGGGAGCCAATTAATGCTTAAGCGGGCAGGAACAGGAGCAAGCTTCATCGAGGGGGCCAATGAGCTCTTCCCAAAGTCTGAACCAGATCCTGCCTACAAACTGGCATCTGCTTCATGCCCACAGAGGCCTTGGAAGGGGAAACCTTCACTGTGGGTCGAGCGAGCTCCTCCCAGAGCCTGGAAGAGGCCCTGCTTGCAACCCCAGGGTCCCATTTGTGCCTGGGCAGGTGTGGGTGGAAGCACCTTTGATTGAGGGGGGCAGGGAGCTCATTCCAGGGCCTGAATGAGGTCCTGCCTGCAGCCCGGGCTCCAGTTAGTGCCTGAGCAAGTGGAGACAGGAGCCACCTTGGTGGAGGGGCCAATGAGTTCATCCCAGCTCTTCAGCGAGGCCCTGTTTGCAGCCAGGGGTTAAGTCAGGCCCTCCCAGAGCCAGGAGGGTCTACAGTTCAACAGGCGTCACAGGGTGTCGTTCTGGAGGGTGAGTGAGATCCTGGCTTCCTGCAGGAGTCAGATGGCCTGAGAATCGGGATTGCTGCAGGCCACAGTGGCTGGGCCAGTGACACAGAAGAAAGGGAGCGAGGGGTGCGAGTCAGGTTCATTTAGGGGGTGGAGGAGGCTGCACCCCGGCTAGATCAAGGGTCTGCCTTGGACCAGGAGCTAGAGGTGATCGCACTGCTGGTTGGTTTGCCTTCAGCCAGCGGCCACGTGAGATTGTGATCAAACACAGGGCGGGGGGCAGCCTGCAAGGAGGATCCGAGGAGCTTTGAAACAGACCCAGGGCAGCAAACACGAGTCACTCGGGGTTCGAGGAGGTCGCCCCATGGCAGGGTGAGGGGGGTGGGGGGAGCACCCTGGTTTCTGGCCCGCCCCTCGCCCAGCGGCTATGTGCTTTCTGATGGCAGAAGCATGTGATGGCTGTGGGTGACCTCCCGGGCGTCATGTCGCAACCCCTCTGTGAGGACAGCAGGTCCTTGGGTGCTGATCCAGGGTTTGCTTCGTGGCAGCTGCGCTTGTGGCCCTGTGCCCTTTGAGGCACAGAAGCATCCCCATGGCTTGGCCTTGGTTTCAGATGGGCCCCACGGGAGGGTGTTCGGCAAGGTGACCTTCCCCGGGGACTTGAGCTCTGCGGCAAAGTGCTCCGGGGGGTTGCCCCTGCTCCCCAGTCTTGCTGAGAGCCTGGTGGCTAGGGCACCTTCCTGTGAAGACGAGGCTGCGGGTTGGCATTCCCACGTGCCCGGAGGCCTCGGACCCCCACCTTCTCTGTGACCCCATGGGCTGGTGCTTGCACAGGAGCCTGGAGCCCAGGGTTGTCCCTGTTGAGCGTCCAGAGAAGGCACATCCCTAGAGCCCACGGTGTCGCGTCGAGCAGCTTCCCTTTTTGCAGGCAACGCCTGAGGCAGGAAACAAAGGCAGACATGCTGGCCTCAAGCCTGAAGTCTTCAGACTGGAGCATAGGTGGCTGGAAGGAGGGAAAAGCATCATTGCTGCAGGCCCACAGCAACCAGGCAAGCACCACAAGGGACAGCAAGAGGGAAATCCACCCAGGAGATGGGGGCCCGGAGGATGCTGGATGGGTGGAGAATCAAACCCATTGCCCCTGCCTGAATGGAGGGTTCTTGGCTGCCAGGCCACAAGGTAGGCAGGGGTCTGCAGCCTTGTCAGGGCTCCTCTTGTCATGGGGCTAGTGTGTGTCCACATGGGATGAGGGAAGGGGGCCAGGGGAGAAACTTGGGGCTGGCAGTGTCCCGTGGTGTGCGGTGCAGCAGGTCCTTGCTGCTGCTGTGCCCAGGCTGTAGGGTCTGGCTCATGAGCCCTGTGAGCTGGCAGCTTGGACTTGGTCTCAGACAGGCATGCGGGGCAGCTCCTGCCTCTTTGGCTGGAGGGGGCCTGGTAACTTGCGTCCAAGGGGCATGCCCAAAGGGGAAGCTCACAACCCTCATCAGTAGTCTGCTTGTGGGTGTGAGTCCCCAACCAGCTGGAGCTCTCCGTCTCCTACCCAGGTAGCTCTGGCCCCTGGGCCGTGGCCAGCAGATGGGGTGCTGGGGTGACTGTGTTTGGGTGTTTAGCATGCCAGGTGGGCCCTGTGGTCTCTCTTGACCTCCGAACCCCCAGGCAAAGAGCAGGGTTGGGGTTTTTTGGCATTTTCCAGCCACTGAACAAACAAGGCACTAAAAAGATCCGGCCGGGTGCCAGGTGGTTCAGGACTTGTAAGTGGGCCGCTCCAGCTGTTAACAGCGGTCACCCCTGGGCACCGGCTGCTCGGCAAGCACCAGGGGGGAGAAGGACCTCGCGTAGTGAGGGCGGCTAGAGGACTCCAGTTTGCGGGAACACGAACCCGCAGCCCCTGCCACCGGGGGCAGTGCCTGAAACAGCAGACCAGAAGGTGAGACCTGACAGCATCCTCCACCGCGCCTCTTGACCCACCTTGCTGGGGCCCTGCAGGGGAACAGGCATGGGGGCTGTAAAATGCTACTGCCCGCCAGCCCCTGGATACCTAGACCTATCCTTGCAACGCATGGCTCTAGCCAGCAGATGCAGTGTGGGCCACATAGATCCAGCCATCAGGAGCTTGGGCCCACAGCTTTTGCCACTAGGGATGGTACCCACACCACCAGGCCACAGTGAGACTTGACAATAGTATCCTCCGGTGCTTCTCTTGAGCCCTTTGAGGAAAGGGGCACGAGCCCTGAGCTCCCAGGGCCTTCCAAGAGCCCGTCTGCACTCATGGCTTTACTCTGTGGACTTAGACGCTAGAGACTCAAACTCTTCACTGACCCCTGAGAACCCAGGACCCATGAGTTTCAGCAGACAGGCTCAACGCCATCCACTCCGAGCTCACTGGCATGTGGGTTTTGTTCCCTCCCTTCAACCTTGTTGCTGAACAGCCCCCACAACCCTCATCTCCAAGGACCTTTTCTGTTGCAAGTAACTCTCGTCTTGGAGTCCAGCTGCTTGTTGTGTTTGTGTGTTTTTGTGCCAGCCCGCACGCTCAGAGTTGCCCTTCGCAGAAGTCTGTCTTCAGATAGGTTTGAACCTTGCTGCATTGACATCCGCAGTAGGGAAA
>NW_005843227.1:152965-155731 GCF_000455745.1 Alligator sinensis
ACTTTTTGACAGTGTTCCTGGGGATTTTGAAGACGTCTGGCCTGAGGATTTCCCTACCCACTCTTAAGCTTCCCTGAGGACTGAAAAGGCTATCTGTTGTCTGGAGAGTATTGAAACAGGATGCTGTCCTTGTAAAAATGTCTCACCTGAAATGCTGAACCATCTTGTATTAATTTTCTCCTTACTTGGCCTCTGCTATACAGAGCAGCTGTACAACATGACTGAAGCAGGTGCAAAAAGGGGTACTAATTTTCTGTCACTCTCTCCTGTGTTGTTTTTTCCTTTCTGTGTCTCCGGCTTGCCACTGGAGGCATGTGCTCAAAGGTGATGATGGAGCCGCAAGTCCAGACATCCATTTTAAAGGGCAGGCTCCTAGATGCAATCCTGGTCCTCACAGGGCGTTGTAATAACACACAGCATTTCTATGTCGATTCACACCGAAGGGATTCAAAGCTCTTCAGGAACTTTAACTGAACTGGTCGTGACTGTTGCCTAGTGAGTACAGTGATGGGCACGCTGAGATACATAAGGTAGCCCTAATATAGATACTGTATTTACAGTGGGACAGAAGGAAAGGATGATCAGGTTCACAGGTAGAGGCGCTACAGAAGCGACAAGTTGAACTTGGGTGTATTGACTTGCCATCTCCAGGAAGCCCATGTCCCTGGGCCAGGACAAGAACTCCATCCTGACTACAAACCCTGAGCTGTCTCTACTAGATCACACTCCCATCCAAATTTCGGCAGGCCAGCAGTAACCACTCTTTTTGAATACACAAGTCCCATTTCTAGTGACTTCCTTTATCCTTAAGACACCTCACTCCCTTCTATTTTCTTTTGCCACTCGCCCTTTCTGAGCCTTTCCAGTGAAGCTGGTGATTATCTAAACCCTCTCACCAATCTGAGTTGTGCACCTGAACCTTGCAGTAACGGTGCCCTGCAGTCTCCTGTCAGCCAGGGCATGCAACTCCCGGTAGTGCTGATGGAAGCGATGTGTGCACGACAGGACGAGAAGCTGTCCCGTGTCATACTGGGTCGATGTTCTTGCCCTGTTTTTTGGCTTCCGCATGCATTGGTTTCATTTCTAGAAGCAAATGGAGGAAATTAGACTCTTGCAGTGTCTCAGGGCATGCAGACTAAGAGCAGCTCCTTCCTGCACCCTGAAATGCGGAGGTTGTGATTTGCAACTGTAGACGTGTCTTTATGCTCTCCCTTTCCCAGGGGCAATTGGTTGTAGAGAACAGCCTCTCCCAGAATGAAATAAAATAAAATAAAATGAAGCCTTTTTGGCTGAAACTTGAATTCCCCCTCCTTTTACCTGATGTCAGGCATGACTTGGTTGCCAAGCTCTGAGACCAAAACCTGACTGTAGTCAACAGACTGAATTAAGCGGCACTCACACAAAGCTCCCTGTGCCCTTCCCTGCCAGTGATCCCTCTCCTGTCTGCCCTCTGGAGACACTTCCCGGTCATGAGGAAACAATGGCACTTTCAGGGCTTGATTTCTGATGAGAAGGTCTGCAAAAATGTGCCGCTTTGCATTACAAGCAATAGTATTGTAGCAGGTAAAAGGGAGGAAGGAGGACCCAGGAAACTATAGGCCAGTGAGTCTTACCTCAGTCCTGGGTAAGCTTTTTGAGAGAGTTATCCTGGCACATGTCCACGAGGGGCCAGCAGGGGAGATTAAGCTTAGGGGCAACCAACATGGGTTCATTCGAGGCAGGTCCTGTCAGACCAACCTGGTGGCCTTCTATGACCAGGTCACAAAATCCTTGGACTCGGGTGTCGTGGTGGACGTAGTCTTTCTGGACTTCAGGAAGGCCTTTGACACTCTCTCTCACCCCATTCTCATAAAAACAGTAGGGGACTGTGACGTCCATGCCTACGGTCAGATGGGTCACTAATTGGCTGGAGGGCCACACCCAGAGAGTGGTGGTGGATGAGTCTTATTCAACCTGGAGGGATGTGGGCAGTGGGCTCCCCCAGGGCTCGGTCCTCAGGCCTGCACCATTCACCATCTTCATCAGCGACTTGGACTGGAGTGTAAAAAGCACCCTTTCAAATTTGCAGAGGACACTAAGATGTGGGGGGATGTGGGCATGCTAGAAGGGAGGAATAGGTTGCAATTGGACCTACACAGGTTACAGGAGTGGGCAGAGGAGAATGGGATGGGTTCCAACATGGACAAGTGCAATGTCCTGCACCTGGGGAGGAAGAACCAGCAGCATACCTACAGGATGGGGAACTCCCTTCTCGTCAGCGCAGAGACAGAAAAGGATCTTGGAGTCATTATTGATGCCGAAATGAACATGGGCCAATGGTGTGGGAACGCGGTCAGGAAGGCCAGCTGTACCTTGTCATGCATCCACAGATGCATCTCAAGTAGGTCCAAGGAGGTGATCCTCCCCCTCTATGCAACACTGGTGAGGCCGCAGTTGGAGTACTGCGTCCAGTTCTGGGCGCCGCACTTCAGGAGGGATGTGGACAGCATTGAGAGGGTCCAGAGGAGAGCCACCTGCATGATCAGGGGGCAGCAGGGCAGGCCCTATGAGGAGAGGCTATGGGACCTGAACATGTTCAGTCTCCACAAGAGAAGGCTGAGGGGGGATCTAGTGGCCTGTTACAAACTAGTCAGGGGGGACCAGCAGGCATTGGGAGAGTCCTTATTCCCCCAAGCGTTCCCAGGAGTGACAAGAAATAATGGTCACAAGCTGGCAGAGGGTAGATTCACGCTAGATATCAGGAGGTGCTACTTCACTGTCGGGGGG
>NW_005843227.1:155962-158722 GCF_000455745.1 Alligator sinensis
GTTCCCAAGCCCAACCCCCCCCCCCCCCCCCCCCTTTTTTTTTTTGGTTGAGATCTTTAGCCTGGTCTCTTGCAAATCAGGCCTGTGAAATGTCTGAAGGACCCAAGCCTCCATCCCCCATTTTAAGTAATAGCCCATAATCGTGGGCATTGCAACGAGGTTTGCTGACTGCTGTCCTGGGACAGAATGTGAAGCTGGGATACCGAGTAGGGCGAAGGACTTTGTGAACAGTTTCTGGTTTCAGTGCTAGCTCTTTATTGGGTTAAAAAAAAAAAAGAAAAAAAAGGCCTCTTGTGGAGGAACTTACATGGGCATTTACATACTCAGAAATGGGCTAAGATCCACTCTTTGATTGCACATAAACTACAGAGTAACCCCACAGGTGTGAGCACTTGGTGAGCTAGTTAGGCTTAGTCACATAGAAGGAAAAGCTTCCCCTGTTTTCCGCCCCCACAAATGTTAGGCTACACACTAGCCTTTTTCTGAATCACTGGGCAAAAAGCTCATTGTGTTCTCTGACTTTTACCAAGTGCTAAGTGGTACTTGCTGTAGCAGGCACCCACCCCTGTTACTGAGACTGGGGCTGGGCAGTAGGTCCTCAGCTTCCAAAAACTGCAAAGGAAATAGCCTACATGGTACAGAGCCCCAGGCAGCTTGTTAGGTAATGGCCGCTGTTGATAGTAATGGGAAACACCTGTAACCAGCTAAGAGCCTCAGTGGTCATGTGACTGGAAGGGGGCAGAGCCTAGGGCTATATAAGCCTGAGCCCAGCAGCATGGAGTGTGATTGTTGTCTTGGCTACTAAGAGAGTTTTTGTGTGAGTACACTGTAGACTAAGGAAACTACAGAAAAATAAGGTTTTTTTTGAGGGGTGGGTTGTGTGTTAGCTGATAGTGGTGGAGGGGTTTGTGAATTTTGGTATCAGGTGCATGGGTCTTTTGTTAGCTGCGAGGCATAGGGTGGCTTAGTAGGTGAAGTGGATGCTGCTAACTAGATCTAGTAGAGAGGTTCTGTGCTTCTTGCAGTGACTGTAGGGCTGATAGAGTCGTGGGAAGGCCAGTCCAAGCCAGGCATGCTCTAGAGGGCAAAGTCTGAGCCAGAGTGTGCTGTAGAAAGGCTTGGAGGACTGAGCCTGAGACCTAGGTAGAGGGAATATGCTGGTTACTGCAGGCCTGTGAAAGAGACCCTTGAATGCCAGGGTGATGTTGAAGACCCCTGACTACCACCAACTAAGTAAGACTGGAGAGGGAGTCCTGGATCAGCAATGCTAGCTGTGGGGGGCTAGCAAGAGAGGATAGGTGAGGGCTGAGGGAATAGGTTGGTAGAGGCCAGCGGAGCTTCAAAGCAAATTGGTCCAGAGAAGACAGCTGACTGCGTGCTGTCCCCACTCCTGCTCACCAAGTGTCACTGGTGACTGGGTCGCCTCCTCAAGTTAGAGGAACAGCCCACTTGAAAGGTGAGGGGGTGGTGAGAGGAGATAGGAAGGTAGGTAAGAGGCCAGATGAGGTGGCAGGTAGGCTGGTGACCAGGGGCATAGGGTTTGGCATTGTAATGTCTCCCCTGCAACGCCTATACCGCATCTTCAGACCAAAATGTTACACGGGTTGAGTCCTGCGCTTTCAGCGTTAAGAAATAAATGGTTTGTCTCTTCACATGCAGGCTTCTGCGCCAGTTGGAAGAGTTGTAAATACTCTTCTGCACAAACCGTCGACTCCAAGGTATTTCTCTTGCCCACTGCAAATGCTAAGCATGAAAAGTCCACATTTAATACAAGCCAAAGACTTGTTTCGTTCCATCTGCAAAGCCTTCATTTGTCACTGTGGCAGCAGCATTATCCAATGTTCCTATTAAATATTGTACATATTTATTGTGAGTAGTGGATGAGCAGGTTGCCATCTTGATGATGGCTGGGTGGGGGGGGGGAAATCACCTGCTACTTCTTCCCTTATTGTCATAATTTTTGTCTGACAGAAGCAATGTGCTCAGGTTCCTGAATGTGACATGGGATCTGAGCAGAGGCTCTGCTTCTGTTAGCAGTCAGTACTTTAATGTGACGTCTAGTGTGAAAATATAAGGACTGGGTATCTCCCACGCAGAGATCCAGAAAGGACTTGGCACTGGGGAGCCGATTCAAGCTGCCCCAGAGGTCTCCTCGCTTAAAGGAGCATTGGGGTTGCTCCAACTGATGAGAGCAAGCCATGCGCCCTAAGCCTGGTCCATGCTGCCTGAAGATCTGTGCATCTCAAGCAGCCATTAAAGTGAGGTGGCACCTAAACACCTTTATCAAACTTGCTTGAAATCACTTGAGGTTTTCAAAATGTGCTGGATGCGGTTGAGGACCTGCTGATATGTTTCTCCCGACTCTTTAATTTATGACGTGGAGGATAGCTTGCATAGAAATGCCCTGCTGCAGGCAGAGGGTTGGACTAGATGACCTCTGCAGGTGTTTCCCAGCCCAACATTTCTCCAAAGACTTGTATGCAGGTTTTTCAAAGCACTTCAGCACCCACACTACTGCTGTCTCTAGGTCCTCTGCCTCTTAGTGAAGGATTTAAATGCAAACAGCTTCTTGAAAAGGGCACTTGGATCCCTGAAACTGGAGACTGCATCACATGCTTAAGGACCTGTGGAAATGTAGTCTTGTGTCCCTTTGACTTGCATTGGGTGGGGAACGCTGTGGATCGTTGGAACGGATCCTAGGGGAGATAGGAGTTTAATTGCGTTCGAGATGAAATAAAGAATGTAGGGCTTCTCCTGTCC
>NW_005843227.1:158981-171809 GCF_000455745.1 Alligator sinensis
CAGGTACTATTATGGTATGGAGAGAAAGCGTCTTGTCTGGAGAGATCAGAATACTTGCCTTCTAGTCATGATCTCCCTCCCACTTCTGTACGTGGGAAGGCACTGGTGTCGACATTTCCACATTGATTTGCAAGCTCGGCTTGCAAACTGTGTTGTGTCAAGAAGGTTTACAGACTAGAAGCAACTGAATATGTGGATTATGGGGTTTAAGCTATATGGGAATGGGTGCCCTCTAATATGAAATAGACATCACCACTGTGTATGTAAAACACTGATTGTTAGGTTTAGGTGGGTCATCTTGGACCCCTTTTTGGGAGAATGCGGATGTGTTGCGGGTGTCAAGTAAGCATCCGGGGTCTTGAGATCAAGAAACAGCTGTTTGTGCATTGAGGACCCGGTGGTTAGAAGTATTTAGGTGCCTAATGCCCCCTGAAATCAGAATAACCTATAGCCATTTACATTGAATGCATTTGAGAAGATCAAATAGCTCCAAGGGCCAGGGTCGGAGAGCCTCTCTATGGTTATGCAGATCAAGTCATAGGATTGTAATATGTCAAGAAAGGTGGGGGCACGAGGGATGCAAAGAGGAAGAGCGAGTGACAAAAGACTGACAAGACAAGGAAATGAGATGAATCGGATAAGCCAAGAGTTGGAGTAAAGGATGGAAAATTGGATAGATGCCCTGAAGAGAAAAGATGGAAAATGGAAAAATGGGAATAAAAGGTGCCTGGAGATGCAGATGGGAAAGGGGGAGCAGGAAGAAAACTGGTGATGTGGAGCAGTCAAGGGAGGTCACTTACTGGTATGTGCTGTGACGTTTGCTTTTGGCCCACGTGCACACGCATACGTGCACTTACACACACATACCACAAACACAGTTTTTTCTTGGTTGGATGTTTTCACTTTTTGAGCGCTGGCCATTCAGTCCTCCTTTTCCTTGGGAAAACTGACAGGTACAAAGCTAGCGGTTCTCTGTGCGATGCCACGTGGCCTCTGGTTTCTGTCGGTCCCCACTGGGAACTCCCTCTGCTCGTGCAGTCACGACTCTGCAGCAAGTTTTCTTTGTGCGCTGTGCTAACTGTTACCAGATTTGCCCATCCCTTTGGGGCGTGCTCATTTATGAGGGATGCATTTCTAGGGTCTTTGTAATTCTGTCCGTGTGCTGCTTGTGTTACTTGTGTTTCTGTACGGAGCTGTATCTCTCCCTTCTGCCAGTGCTCACCCCCAATGGAGCTATCTTGCAGGACTCAGTTTCAATGGGGCTGGGTTCCTCCAGTCACCAAATCAGTCATACACACAAACACACACAGATTAACGTGACATGCCTGACCCGGCCAGGTTGATCAGCATAGACAGGCTGACACCCTCATATGCCAAGAATCAGTTCATCAGAGCAACAATAAACTGCAGTCGGACACAAGCACACAGGTGAACAGACTACCTCTGCATCCAGCTGGGTGTCCAGCTGACACCCTCATGGGCCAGCATTCAGTTCATTAGGGCACGTTGGAGCCAAACTGGGTCAGTCAGCCTGTACAAGCTGATCTCCTTATGTGTCTCAAACTCAGCACGTCCTACTGCTTAGCCTCTTGATGAGCAAACCCCACGGTAGTTTTGGGCTTCACAGGGACCTTTAGCTTAGGTAAAAGAAGCGTTGCTGCAGAGCAAGTCGGGAACGAGAAGTAGAGAAGGAAAAATACACCCGGTTACCACCAGTTTGACTATAATAGTTATTTATTGCTAAGTATATGAAATGTATAATGGTACTAGTAGTAATAGATGTGCAAGGAAAAACAAACAAAAAAATTACAATATTACCCTGGTTTAATTGAGAATTTGGGGAAACTTAGCTCAAGCTTAGCTAATACAATTTAGGTTCAAAAAGCTATGCCAGGGGTTATCTGGTTTGAACATCTCAAGGAACTGAATAACAACCAGGAAAAACATTAAATTTTAAGCAGTAAGCAGACAGCTAAGATCCAGCTTGAAATTATTGTGAATATACTGGAAGGGATCTTCTCAGATGGCCTAGCTAAGCTTGCACTGTGAAATCAGCATCAGTGTTTTGTACTTTACCTGTTATGAATAAGCCTCAGCTTAGCATACTGAGGCTAAGCCTCAGCTCAGCCTCAGCCTCAGCTTAGCCGCAGATTTTACTGTAGTCTTTTAACAGACTTAAGGGGATTACTTGGAGCGTTCGTAAAATTTGTGCTGAGAACTTCCACCAGTCCTCCCAGGAAAAGTATGACAGCACTTGTGGTCAGGGCTGTAACAGGCTGGATGCTGTGATGAACCCTTTACCATTGTTCAAATGTTGCCCGTACCCCTTCTTACTCAGTCCTTGCCTCAGCATTCCCTAAGCCAGCAACTGAGTTTCAGTCAATCAAGTTTAACTAGGCCTCCCATAGTGGGACCAGGGAATGTATGGCCCGAGTTGCCTGTTAAAATTTACTTCTGCTTAGTTCTGGGTAGATGAGGTGTGTGTGTGGCAGTGGAAATGTCCTTAGTAAATCCAAATGAGAATTGGTCTGATAAATGCTGAGCTGGGTGTGTGTAAATACGGGTTGATTTTCATTTGGAGCACAGCTTCCCCATCATGCAGTGCTCTCCTGCTTCTCTGATCCCAGAATTCTCTGCGGTCTTTGCTTCGGGCTTTCTGTTCTCCATCTCCCATGTAAATGATTGTCATCTGGTTCCATCTCGCATGCAAATGAGACCTAGGGCAGTTGCTCCCCTATCTGGAGGGCTTTAGGTGCATCTCCCACTGCATCTTTGTTGTCTTTCATAATCAGTTCTTGTTCAGGTAGAGGAGGGGATGGGGGGAGGAAATCTTTGTGAGTCAGACCAGCTGTGTCCTGTGCCAGGGTTCCCCCAAGAACTCAGAGCTGAGAGGTAACATAGCTTAGTCTCTTAAAGGGTCCGGCCCTGCTGTGTATTTAATGCCAGCAGTGAGGTGCTCCGTTCAGTGCTCCCCAGAGAACATCTTTGAGACTAGAACTCAGCACCATGGAGGATTGGACCTGTAGTGAGAGCCTATGTTTTCCTTCTTGTCTTTCTCAGCTCCCAGCGGCAGCTGCTGATACAATGTGTTGAAAAAGGGATTGAGGAAGCTAGGAAGTGGCTCCTCTCTGGCATGGGAAGGCCGTGGAACATGAAGTGGCAGTTGAATTGATTGCGGGCGTGACCTCTATTTCACCAAACTAGATGAACCTTGTTCACTGCTGCAAGTCTAGGTCAGGCCCGTTTCACACTGTGCCAAGGTGCTCGGTTGGCTTTGTGAATCTGGGCAAACCCAGGCGGTCTGTCAAGGTTGGTTGCAAAAGTTATGAAGCATTGAGACGGGAGTTAAGGCAGGTGTCTGACCTCCAATGCATTCCAAATTCAAGCACATTCCTTTTCCTGAGAGGTTTTGTAATGCTTTCTAAGGTTTCCCATGAGACTTATAACAGCACCTGGTAAAACTGATGGAAATGTATTCAAAGTGTCCCAGCAGTTCTATCACGCACATCCCTGCCTTTGGTTCATAGCCATTAGGGCTGTGCGAATCCTCAGTTGCCGATTCGATTTGGAAGAGATTCGGCCCAATTCGGTGGCCGAATGTCCGAATTGGAATCGAATCAGGAGACCAGTTAAATGAACGGAATTGCTTCAAAGCTCTCTGAATCGATTTGGAAAAGATTTGGAGAGCTCAGAGATTTGGGCAATCTCTGCTCGCTGCTGCAAGGAGCTGGAGTCAGACTCCATGCTGGTAAGTAGGGGACGGGTGAGGCGGGGGGGCTGAAGGAGGGGGGAGGGGACCATGGGGTACCCCTGCCAGGCTCCATCCCCTGCCAGCACCCTCCGTCCCCAGCCCGCTCTCCAAGCTGTCCACCCCCATGCTTCCCCTGCCCACCCCAGATCCCGGCTGTTTAAAAAAAAGCCCCCATTCTCCGGCTGTTGCTAGGTGGGGGGGTGATCCCTGCTGCCCCTGCTGTGCAGCGTGGGATGGTGGGGAGCAGCGGGGATTCCCCCCCTGCCTGGCAGCACCCAGGGAGTGAGGCTTTCTTTTAAAGAGCCAGGAGCTGGGATTGCGGGCGGGGCAGCCATTGAGAGCGGGTGGTGGGTGGGGATTCGGGCTGCGGCCAAATCTCCGAATCAGATTTGACCGAATCACTTCAGGGCAGCGATTCGACTCACCGAGTCCCCCGAATCGGCCGACTCCAAATCGGAAGCGAACACTAGCCGCTTCACACAGGCCTAATAGCCATAGACATGGATGGTAGTCTCTCGATAGCAGAATCATTGGTATTATTAACGCAGTGGATGCTCCCCGGGTTTTCCCGTGGATGTAGGCCCCCATTTCAGGAAACACTAAATGTCTTCAACTTGTCTGTATTAAACCAAAAAAACAGAACTTACGTATATGCTGACGGCCCAGTTGCTTTCAAGGACTTAAAAGTTAAGCCACTTTGACATGAGATACCAGCATCTGTGCTTTACTGAAGAGCGTTCCCAGGGCTGTGGACTTTCACCTTTCAACAGCACCAATCCCCTGGCGTTGTTTGTATCAACTGTATCTGGCTGATGTTTCTGATCAGTCCATCTTTTAGGTGAGTCTGGGTGCTCCACTAATCCTAGAAGTATGGCAGTGTGGCTTGTATCTATTTTTACTCAACTAGATAGGCGGTTTTAAATGCATGTCAAAGTAAATCTACCAGTGGCCTTCAGAGGCATTCTGCTACAAAGCCATGGGTGACAAAGACTAAATGTTAGCACTGGTGAGAAAACACTGCCTCTGTATTTCACATCTGTGAGTTTTCAGGATATATGGACCATTTGGAGAGGGAAATTTGATAGGACAAAGTTGGTTGCAACAAGTGGCCCTCATGTAATCATGTATTAAACAGGACTTTAAGTGCCAGTGGGGTTCCCCTGGATTCCAAAGCACCCACAAATGTGCAAACCAATAGAGCTCGCAAGTGGCTAAGCATTTGCACTTTTGATTTTTGTTGTCTAGGGCAAACAACTCGGTCTAGTTTGAAGGGGAAGTTATTGAGCTATTCTGTTTTCTGCCAGGCTGAGGGGAAGAGAAGTTTAAAGAGTATGTGAAGAGTATTGCCCTTCTATTTTAAGAAGACTGTGGAAAAAATGTCCGGTCTGGGACTTAGAAAAATTTCGCCCAGCCCGCTCTGCTGTGTTGCAAGTGGTTGACATGGGCCCCCCGGCATGGCCCAGAAGTCCAGAAGGGGTCGCTGTGAGCACGTTGCCTGACCGTTAGATCCAGGCAGGTGGACACTTTTGGTGGCTCCCCCCGGTGGCGAGGCTGGGTGCCACATTCACAAAACTTTGAGGAAACGTCCGCAGAGATTTTCAGGGACATGTTTTGCAGGACCCTAAATGCTCATCTTTGGTTTGAGAAGGGCGGTGAGAGAAACCTCCGGGGCAGAAGCGTGCTGCACCCAAGGGCCAAACCCGAGTTGTGTGGCCCGCTGCCGAGAGGGGGATGGCAGACACTTTGGTGTGTGAGATCCCGGTCCAAGTCCAGTTGTCACGCCTGGCCTGAACCCCCCGGGCCATGGCACCCGCAAGCCCAGGCTGTGCCCTGGGCGCCGCTCCCGCACTCCTTTCTCCAATCAATGTGGCAAACCCTTTTTGGGGGAGGGCTCTTTGCGGGCTGGAGGTCCCCCCGCCGGTGTTCAGGCAAGGCGGTTACCTTCCCCTCCCCCCCTTCTCTTTTCCTCTCTACGGATCAATGTGGCAACTGCGGTCACATCGGGGAGGGCCCTTAGAGGGCCGGCGGTCCCCCCGCCGGTGTTCAGGCAAAGCGGCTACCTCCCAGAGTGACACATTAGAGTCTGGACTTGATTCCTTTGCATATCTCTCAGACAGACCCATGGGAACCCCCTGCAGAGAGATAGCAGAAATGTAACCCCCCAACCTTGCTGCTCTTGCACTCAAGGGCCCTCTGCCCATCCCTGCCCACCCCACTCACTGCCCCTGCGTGCTCTGCAGCAGGGATACCTTCACCCCTGTGCTGTGCTCCCCAGCCCCAAGATCCTCTGGTGACTGAATCCCAGGTGAAGGGCCACGTGCCCTCTTTGACCAGCCCTAAGAGCAACGCTTATGGGAACGTTCCCCTCTTGTGACCTGTGTGTGACTCAGGCACAACCTCTTGACACCTGGCACAGCCCAGGCTGCTCAGCCACACGTCACTGCCGCTGGCCTGTGGCACCAAGTGCAGGGCAGGAGAGAGCTGGTACCCTCTGCGCTGTGAAGCACTGGTCGTGTTGAAGAAGGGCTCAGGAGAGCAAACCAGTGCAGCCCAATGAGTTTGCTGTTGAGATCTCTAGGACCGCCTCCTCGGTAAGGCCTGGGGTCCTGCACAGCTCCCCCCAAAGGATGACAATGGCCTCCGGGGGGAAGGAGCGAGCACATCCCAAAACCATCATCCCTCATTTCAGACTCTGCTTGTTTCTCACCTCCGGAACCTGCCTTGAGTTGGCGCATTTCTGATCTAGGGCACATACAGCTGCACCCCGGGGGCAGACAGACTTCACTGGTGCGGGAACACCATCCCCTTGTCTGTGGATACCAGGAACTGGCTTTTGGGCTGGGACTAGATATGGAAATGCTTCTTGGGCCATCCCACACCATGCTTCTGTGGCACCAGAGGACTCTCCTGGACACCCCTGATCAGAGTTTAGCCTGGCCCAGAGTGCGGTTTCTTCATGCCAGGCTGCTAACTGGCAGCCCCCCATGCCCACTGCACTAAGTATACAGGCTTGAGTAAGGAATTTCTTTTGGACTGCAGGTGGTCCCTGGATGGCAGCCGTGGGTGGGACTCCCTTCCCCAGTGACTCGGCTAGGCAGGAGCTCCCTAGGTTGGTTTTCCACTGACTGTGACTGTGATCCATTTTTAGTTGCAGTTGAAGGCTAATAGTTAAGGTTTTGCTCTGGGAGTACCACTGTCCCCCTTCTCCCTTGTAATAAACTTGTTCTAATTTAATGTTTGCTAGTGAGTGAGCAGGTTGCTTTAAATTTCAACACCCAGCTTTAAGTTACTTTACCAAGCTTCTGGTTGGTGGCTGGAGGTAAGTGTGAAAAGCTGTTGAAAAATCCCTAGGGGCCTCTATATACATGCTCTGGGGTGGAGAGAGGGCCTGCTTTAAACAGAACGGCTCTGAGAGCCACTCTAATTAAGTCGGCTGCAGTGTTACATGTATTCAGCATCCTGTGCTTCAAAATGGCGGCAGGGGCGCTTTAACAAAGCTTGTTAGAAGAGCTTTAGTTAAAGTGCTGGCGCTGCCATTTTAAAACACGGGGACAGTCAACTGAATACACGATGCAGAGGCTGCTGGAGTGCACTAATTAGCATGCTTCAGCAGACTGGCAGCAAACTCATTTAATCAGGTCTGCTCTGACTATGCATCGGAGCAGAGTTGCATCACATGTACCGGTGCCCTATATTTGCATGCAGGCAGTTGTCCTACCATCCAGTGCCTGGTGGAACAGCAACACAAAGGTCTTAAGGGTTGGGTGTTAACTGCCAGGCACACACTCAAAAAGCGAGGCAGGGACATGCCCAGATTTCTTCTGGAGGCTCCCTTGGTAGTGGGGGCATGTTTTGGGATGATTCCATGAGGGTTTCGCCCCAGGATCCCAGCATAAGGGCAGCTCCTTATTGGTAGAAATGTAAATAGCACATGGGGATGGGGAGTAAATTGGTGCCTGGCATGGCCAAAGTGCTCTTTCTATCAGGCAAGACCCTGGTCAGCGGTGTCCGGGAGAGTCTTCCAGTGCCATGGAGGCATGGCAGGGGGTGGCCCAAAGAGGATTGCTTGTTGTCATCGCAGCCCAAAACCCAGTTCCTTATTCAGGCCCATATACTTAGTACAATGTCTCGGGGGGGCTGTCAGTTGGTAGCCTAGCACAGCCAAACTGGGTCTTGGGCCAGGCAGGACTCTGACCAGAGATGACCAGGAGAGTCCCCTGGTGCCACAGAGGCATGCTGTGAGGTGGCCCAAAATGGATTTCCAACCATTATTCCAGCCCAAGATCCAGTTCCTTACTCAAACACATGTAGTTAGTAGTGTGTGTGGGATGGGGGTGGGGGCAGGGCCAAGCCACACTTTAAGCCGTGCAAGACTCTGGTCCAAGATGTCCAGGAGTGTGCCCCAGTGCCAGAGACATGGTGTTGGGTGGGCCAAGAAGCATTTCCGTCTCTAATCCCTGCCCAGAAACCAGTTCCTAATTCAAACCCATATATTTAGTACGGTGCCTGTAGGGGGGGTGGGGTGTCAGGTGTCAGCCTGGCACGGCCAAACCATGTTTTGGACCGGGCAAGTCTCTGGTCCAAGACATCCAGGAGAGGTGTCCTATGGCACAGAGGTATGTCATGGGGTGGCCCAAGAAAGATTTCTAGCTGTAATCCCAGCCCAAACTCCAGTTTCTTATTCTGGTCCATATAGTTAGCACAGTGGCTGGGGTGCTGTCAGTTATTAGCCTGGCATGGCCAAGGGCCTGGCATCTCGAGTCAGAGATGTCCATCAGATTATCCTGTGGCACAGAGCCATGGTGTGGGGTGGCCCAAAAAAGATTTCCAACCAAAAACCCAGCCAAAACTGGTTGCTTATTGGAGCCCATATACTCAGTACTGTGGGCATGGGAGGACTGTCAGTTGGCACCCTGGCACACACAAACTGCACTTTGGGCCAGGCGAAACCCTGGCCAGAGATGTCCAGGAGAGTCCTACAGTGACAGAGAGACATGGCATGGGATGGCCTAAAAAGAATTGCCAATCATAAGCTCAGCCCAAAAGCAAGGTCCTTATTGAAGCCATTGCCTTTAGTACAGTGGGCATGGGGACTGGCAGCCTGGCATGGCCAGACCATGCTTTGGGCTGGGTAGGACTGTGATCAGGATTTCTTGGGACAGTCCCCCAGCAGCATCAAGAGAAAATTTCGGGTGGCCCAAGCTGTATTTTGCCCCATAATCCCATCCTCATCTGACCTTCATTTAGGGCTCTATGCTAGATGCAGGATATTGTTTTACATATTAATTAGTATATATGCATAGCCAATGAAACTCTCTTTCTCTAGGATATGTAATTAATTAATAACAAGCTTTTTATTGGGTATAGATTAGGTGTGAAAAAGAAACTGGGAACAAGAAATAAGGAACTGAGAATAAACAACCCAACTTCAGCCTCATCCATTACCCCACCATGTGCTCTCGGGCAGAGCTGAAAAAAACTGAGGGAAGGTAGGGGTGGGAAGGAAAAAGAAGAGAATAACAATAATAGATTGAATCCAGAATAAACAGCCCCCAACATCAGGTGGGAAAGAGACAAATTTCCTCAAAACGAGGGTTTCTGTTCTCTTGCACCCCCTGACTGCCAGCTGGAAGAAATCAAAGTCATCCACCCAGACGGTGGGGGCAGAGCTGAAAAAAACTGAGGGAAGGTAGGGGTGGGAAGGAAAAAGAAGAGAATAACAATAATAGATTGAATCCAGAATAAACAGCCCCCAACATCAGGTGGGAAAGAGACAAATTTCCTCAAAACGAGGGTTTCTGTTCTCTTGCACCCCCTGACTGCCAGCTGGAAGAAATCAAAGTCATCCACCCAGACGGTGGTGTCTCTTTGTCCAAGACGGAATCAGTGGCACTACAACCTGTTTAAAACTGAAGTTAAAAATAAATGAAGACCCATCCTGCCAGCAACGCCAACTCAGGACAGAGGAGTGGGAGTGCAACTTCGCCCCCCACCTCCCCCACAAACACCAGCCTTATGTAGATTTATTTTTTTTAAATGGAAAAAAAAGGATTCCCCCTGCAAAAAACTCTCCCGCAAACACAAGGGAGAAATTTATGAGGGGCAAATTGCCGTGAGCGACCGAGATTGAGAGTTAACTGAAGAAAAGGGGAGGCGGAAAAAAAAAGGAAGTTGCTCATCTCCACTGAGTGTAGAAAACAAGCCGTCTTATAGTAATAATAGAATAATAATAATAACAGTAATAATATATAACCAGCCACAATAAAAATGATTAGCTCATGCACTGTGAGGGTTTCTAGCCCTCATTCCCCTTTTTCAAAAGACGTGCGGATAGGCAGAAAAAACCTTTTCCGAGTCCAGATTTTAAAATTCAGTTTCTCATTCTCGCGGCGCGGGGTTATTATTGCAATAAGAAGATATTAGACCAGCAAACGCTGATTAAAGTTGATCCCCAGCATCTGGTAAATGACAACTCATGAGGGACCGCACCAAGCATCCCGGGCAGGCACAGGGGTGTCCCAACCTGGGGCAGGGAGGGGCGCCGGCCCCGGGGCTGCTCCGTGCCAGCCAGGGGATGTGCAGCGCCAGGGACCGCGATGACACGGCGGGCGCGGAGCTCTGTGCTCCCCGCCTCGCGCGCCCGGGTCCACGGCTGCACCTGTGTGTCCACGCGGCGTCCATGTCTGCCCTGCTCCACGGCCACTCGCACACTGAGCCTGCGGGACATGAGCATGCGCAGGGCACCTGGGGCCCAGGCCATGCCCCCCGGTGGGGAGGGGCGAGGCCAGGGAAGGGGCGAGCGGGTCCTCCTGCCATGGCAGCACCCATTGGAGGAGCGGCGCTGGACCTGGCGGGGGCCGATTGGCTGTGTTGGATGCCCGTCGCAGCTGAAAGCCTTTAAATACGACCGTTGTCATTCAGGAATTATTATGCGCCACGCGGTCGCGGCGTGGGCAGAGGTGTTGTGCTGAGAAGCGGGTCCGGGCGTTTTGGGGGCTGAAGCACTGCGTTGCAAGGGCAGCTACTAAAAGGAGGGTGCTTTCATTAATCGCCTGCTAAAGATAATTAATGAGTTAAACTGCAGCAATGACACAGAAAAGCTGCCAGGGGATTGAAATAGGATCAGGAGTCAGGACCTAAAGGTAGCAGGTCCCAAAATGACTGAAGCTGTTGTAAAAATGTCTCACCTCACTACACAAAAGGCTTCACAGCTGAGAACTGTAATCTCATTACACAAAAGGCTTCACAGCTAAAAACTGTAAACTGCAAATTGTTTCTTCTCTCCCCCACCACTGCGGGGCCGGGGGGGGTGGTGGGGGGCCTGTTAGGGGGAGAGCACAGTCTGAACAATGCTTGGTTCACGATAAGGCTGACTCCTGTGGGAACACAGATTAGTTACTGCCTGCTTTGCACATAAACTTTATAAAAAACTATAGCAAATCACAGATTGCCACAATGGGATCTTGTTCATGAGAGGTATAAAAATGTATCTTCGGGCGTGGCTAGGGGTCGACACGGCTTTGAGTATTGAACTCCCTTGTCGATCTGTTTGCAAACAATAAACTGAGATGGATCCAACCTGAGTGTGACTCTCTCCTTGAGGTGTATTGGAAAAGCCTCCAGGGGCATGAAACTAGCCGTTTGTGCAACAGGAGCATGCCCTAACTACCTGGTAAATTATATGTTCTTAATTTCTGCTGTTAGAGCTGTTTTACTCTGTAAAACTAATTAAATATTCAGTGGGCCAGAGAGGGAGAAAATAAGTAAATCACTGACTCTGTAGTTCTCTGATCAGGTCACTCAATGGTGGAGAGATATGTTGCAAGTCCCTGTTTGAATGAATATTTAATTATTTGTACAAAATGGATAGATTTGATTGCTTTTTTTCCACAGTGGTTCTCAGTAAAATAATTCAGTTTGTGGGGAGGTGAATTGGAGAGAGGATCTGTATTGTCCTTCTCACTAGCCCTGTGAGAAATTATAGAAAAGTTAATACAGATTTGGGCTGTTATAATGTAGCCCAGTACCAGTAGAGCTGCACTGCCAGGGAAGTGGAAGGGGACAGAGACTTCTGAGCCGGTAGAGAGGTTCTGCACCACACGTAGGTTCCCCAAGATCTGATTTGGAGCTTCTCTGTGGCTTCTTCCTGCCAGCCTGCAAAGCCTTTCCCTGAACAGATTAATTCTAAATAGGACACTTCAGAGTTTTCATTTGCTTGATCCCAGAATGAGAGGAGACATTCTGGGCCAGCGTTAATACCTTCCTGTTTAAGGACCCCCCACACCTCCATCCCTGAGATGTACTCAGTGCTGTCCAGGATCAAAGCTCTTCAGATACTATATTGTTGCCAGGATTATGTGGCTTTAACATACAGGCTAGGGCCACGGCCTCCCCTGGGCTCTAGGCCTCAAAGCCCCAAATCCAGACCATTCTCTGCACTTCAGCCTAGTATCTGAAAACCAGAAAATCAGCTACTGCCTGAAGTCTTGGAATGTGTTCTTTACGTAGGCCAATAAACTCACTGAATCTGCAGATGGCAAGTCACCTGCAGCATGGACCTCTCATCAGTGAGGCAGGCATTATGCAGCACAAGAACTGCAGCTAAAGAACTTCACCCCCAACACCAACTTCCACCTCTCAGGTTGGCAGCTCCCTTGCAGGACCTGGATTGCTCTTAACTGTCTCAGAATGGGTATTGGAAAGTTTAAGGTGAGTATGCACTCTTGAGGCTTCTCCAACAATGCTGACTGCAGCTGTGGTGCTCAAGCTCAGACGGCCAACCACATCATTTACGAATGCCCTCACGACCCTCCTTCGGGCACCCAAATTATATTGGCGTTGTCCATTCTACCTGTTGCTGGCTTTCTGGCCCTCATGCCTCTGATATATGTGTGTGGCATACAGAGAACGGCAGACCGGATAGCTGAGGAGCATTTGTCGACGGGAGAGGGAGGAAATATGCAGGACATATGCCCAATTGAGAGTCCCAATTGGGATAATTCAGCGGTCGGAAGACAGCGTAACCACACTTATTTAGGAATTATAGTGGAAGCCCTGGGTAAGGCAGTGCCACGGGT
>NW_005843227.1:172014-172640 GCF_000455745.1 Alligator sinensis
TGGCAGTGGGCAAACCGCTTTCAGAACTCGTAGAGATTGCGTATAAAGTTTATGGGAATCGTGATCAGGCAGCAGAGAGGAGAGAGGAAAAGCGTGGACAAAAACAGATGACAATGTTAGCAGCTGCCTTGGGCAAAACCTCAAATATCAGTGGGGGAAGAAAGGAAAAACCTGCGGGGGGGCAAAAGAAAGGAACAGGCCGATTTAAGCCTGATGAATGCGCATATTGCCGGAAAAAAGGTCACTGGAAGAGGGATTGCCCTAAGCTGAAAGACAAAGAGAAGGAAAGTCAGCGGGGGGGCCGCCAGATGCAGGCGGATTCCTCGGGGGAGGACTGAAGCTGAAGGAGACCGGGGTCTGAAACCACCACCCTGCGGGCTAGTGCCCGGAAAGATCCCATGGTGAGAATAAGGGTAGATGGTAGAAACTATGAAGCACTAGTGGATACTGGAGTGATGTTTTCTATGATTCCTGTAAAGCCCCCTTTAGCTAAAGAAAGCGGAAAACATGTAACTGTAGAAGGCATTGAAGGAAGGCGAATTAAATTACCTGTGTGTAAGCCTCTCCTCACAAAAATTGGAAATGACACGTTGGAACATGCTTTTATAGTTTCCCCCGCTTGTCCC
>NW_005843227.1:172774-173024 GCF_000455745.1 Alligator sinensis
GAGCGGAGACTGTGTCAGAAGCCAAAGGAATTGAGATTTTAGAGAATGTTGATCCATGTGTGTGGGCGGATGGAACTCCTGCCTGGGCAAAATGCATTACGCCAGTCAAAATTCCACTGAAGGAAGGAGAGGGTCCTGTGTGTGTGAGACAGTATCCTCTGAAAAAAGCCACCCACACGGGTTTGAAGCCGCTGATTGAAAAATTCAAGCAGTATGGGTGGTTAATAGAGGGATCATCCCCCTTTAACAC
>NW_005843227.1:174104-174864 GCF_000455745.1 Alligator sinensis
ACCACTGCTTTGAACCCAGCCACCCTGATGCCAGAACCGGGACCCCCATGCCATGATTGTGTTGAGGCATTGACTCAGACAGTACTGATTCGTCCTGACTTGGCAGATGACCCACTTGAGAACCCGGAGGAGGAATTCTTCGTAGATGGTTCAAGTAGTGTAATACATGGCGTGAGACACACATGGTGTGCTGTGATAACATTGACTGAGGCTGTGTGGAAAGAAAAGCTCCCTGCAAATTGGTCAGCACAAGCAGCAGAGCTCACTGCCCTGATGCGCGCATTGGAATTAGGCAAAGATAAAAGAGTGAACATCTTTACAGATTTGCAATATGCTTTTGCTACTGTACATGCCCATGGATTGTTGTGGAAAGAACGTGGGTTTATCACGGCCTCTGGACAAAAGATTGCAAATGGGCCACAGATTGTAATGCTATTGGAAGCCCTCCGGCTACCAAAAGTGGCCGTGGTACACATAAAAGCCCATGGCAAGGCTGCAGATGAGCGCCAGAAAAGGGGAAACGCAAGGGCCAATGTGGCAGCCAAAGAGGCAGCACAGACGGGAGGAGAGGTGGTGTTCCAGGGTTCGGCCCACGGGGTGCCCTTTTGCTTAGAAGACTGTAAAATACAATATGGCCCAAAATTAAATCAGCTGGCTGCAGAGCTCAAAGCCATCAAAAATCCTCAGGGATGGTGGGT
This sequence comes from Alligator sinensis, assembly GCF_000455745.1. Taxonomy (NCBI): domain Eukaryota; kingdom Metazoa; phylum Chordata; order Crocodylia; family Alligatoridae; genus Alligator; species Alligator sinensis. The sequence goes on from NW_005843227.1 coordinate 174,803, forward strand.
CGTACCTGGAGGAAAGGTATTAGTACCCCGAGGCATCTTAGGGGATGTACTTCACCAGTTAC
>NW_005843227.1:176393-177465 GCF_000455745.1 Alligator sinensis
ATGAGGGAGTCCCTTTCTTGCCTATCCCCCTCAATAGGACAGGTATAGTCTGGGGCTTTAATCGCAATTTCAATTTCTCTTCGCGATATAATGGTTCTGGGAGACTTATGGTGGCGAAAATTAGTGGATCTATTTGCATTTCCCAACACGGAGCGGGGTTTAAAGTGGGACAGTCAAGGTGTAAAGAGACATGGATTTCTAAGGAGATCACCCCCTGGGAGGGTGCATAGACATGCGCAAATGTCTCATATAACAAGTTTGACGATTGTAGCTGCCTATTGGGTAAGGAGTAGACTTCAGTTTGGGCATTAATTGCACTCACTATCGAAATGATACCACGGTGAGTGAGAGTTCAACACAAAGAGGCTCACTAACTCTAACTTTAATGAGCTCTCGTTCCACCATCACAAATGAAGCCTGTGGGCTATGGTGGATTTGTGGGCGATGGGCATATAGACAGCTTCCCCCCAGTTGGACTGGGACTTGTTATTTAGGAGCTTTGATTTCTGGTGTTTGGATAACACAGCCCACAACTCCTGGTGTTTGGACAACACAACCCAAAACTCATCGGGCCAGACGCAGTGCTGATATGTCTCTTGAGAGCATTGCTGCAGGGGGAAGCCAAAAGTGGGGTAAGGATGAGTGGCCAGCGGAGAGAATAATACAGTACTATGGTCCAGCAACTTGGGAGCCAAATGTAGTTGGAAGAGAGCCCACATATTTGACAAACAGCATTATTAGACTCCAAGCCGTAGTGGAGATTATTACAAATAAAACTGCTGCAGCCCTACACCTGATCGGGGACCAGCTCACCCAACTTCGTACCATGGTACTGCAAAATCGCTTAGCTCTTAATTACTTACTTGCAAGTGAAGGAGGGGTATGTAAAAAGCTGAACTTGTCAAACTGTTGTGTTAATATCGACGATAATGGTGAGATAATCAAAGCCTTAGCAGATGAAATGGAAAAGGTTGCACATGTCCCTGTCCAAACATGGAATGGGTGGAATTTTGATTGGTTTACATCCTGGATCCCCAATTTTGGATGGTTAAAAGGAGTTTTTCTCATCTTG
>NW_005843227.1:177832-190682 GCF_000455745.1 Alligator sinensis
CGGTCCGAGCGTTTTGGGGGCTGAAGCACTGCGTTGCAAGGGCAGATGCTAAAAGGAGGGTGCTTTTATTAATAACCTGTTAAAGATAATTAATGAGTTAAACTGCAGCAATGACACAGAAAAGCTGCCAGGGGATTGAAATAGGATCAGGAGTCAGGACCTAAAGGTAGCAGGTCCCAAAATGACTGAAGCAAACCTTTGTACTTCAGTTGGATGCTGGAGCAGGGTGCACAGCGCCCTCGGGTGCTGCTTTTCAGGCTGCTGTGAGGTGCCAGACAACATTGCCCTTGTTGAGATCACTGTGTCTTTGGCATGTCCTCAGCTCTCGGGCTGTCCATCTGCAGGTGCACAGTGCTGCTGGATTTATGTGTGCATGTGGCCAGGATGCAAGTACTTCAGGTTGGGGCCTCAGATCTGAAGCCCTGGAGTGAAAACTGTCCTGGGAGCTGGACACCCCTGGACTGAGGCTGTGGGCTCTCTGTGTCCTCTCTGGCCCCTGGAGAGGGTTTGTTTTTCTCCCTGAGCAGTGAGGGCCCCTGGGAGCACAGCCCTGCCTAGTAGGCCTGTGTGAATAGGGAACTATTCGATTTGGATCTGGATTCAGCTGTTTTGGATGTCAGCAATTCGATTCAGAGCTCCAAATCATTTTTCCTCTTTGATTCAGTGCAGCCAATTCAGAGATTTGTCCATAGGGTATAATGGGGAATAAATGAAATATCTATAACTTTGTTGTTTTTTGCCTTATTCAGATGAAACTTGCAGGGATGGTAGCCCCTGCAGAGAGTATGAGGCCTGCTAAGTTTAAAGGAGACAGGTGCAGGGGATTTTGGGAAACTGCACCTCAGGCTGCTGACCAGCGTAACATGGGTAACACTGTGTGTGTGTGTGTGTGTGTGTGTGTGTGTGTGTGTGTGTTAATGCACAGCGGGGTGAATACTGCAGGCCTGCTAGGTCCTGCTGTGGCCACAAAGCCTGCCAGCTATCAAGGAGATAAGTGCAGGGGGGAGTCTGGCTTCTGGGGCCCTGCACCTCTGGCTGCTAACAGGCAAAAGTTGTGGCGTGGGTGGGTGACACTGTGTGTGTTAAGGTGTGCCCTCACTGGCGCTGGGGCCTCTGCACAACACGGCAGTGTGCCCCAGTGAGGTCTTCTTCTTCCCTACCGCCTTGGTCCGGTCCACCACTGTAAACAACAGCAGGTCAAAATAACTGAGCTGGCTCAACACCAGTAGCAGCAGCAGCATCAAAGGTACCCAAACAGAACTGTCACAGCGCCTTTCTTTTTATAAAGGTATTGGCAGCAAGACTTAAAAATATTGTGTTGTGTTGGATATATGATGTTACTCATGGCATGTGCTAGCTTATCTTGTATTTTTATGTCTATATGTTTATTATGGAGAAAACAAAAGGAATACTTAAATATATAGATATCTATAGATATATCTTTGGAAGCTTTCAGGTTGAAAAACCCTTTGTCAGGCTGAGGAAGTACCTGCAGTTGGTGTGTCTTCTGGTCCTGGATGGAAGGAATAGTGAAGAAGCCAGAGGCTGGACTGTCATGCAATGCAGGCAAGAAAGCTAGTCAGTGAAAATGGAAATGGAGACTTCACGGGGTGAGGGACAGACTGGGGTGGGGATTGAGGGGTGGGAAAGTAGGATGTAGCAGTGCAGGTAAAAGTGCAGAGGTGCCTGGGGAGTCGGATGTTCGCCAGGTTGCAGTGTGTCTGAATTCCACTGTCTAATCTAATCTTCTCCAAATCCAAATCATGGTCCAAAGCTTCACACAGCCCTACTACCTAGCTCCAGGCCAGGGGGTGTCTGTGTCTGCAGGCTCCTGGTTACTGCATCCAAAGGATTCTCCCCTCCCAGCCCTTTCCTGGGGGGAGGGGTACAGGGCCTGAGCTGTTGGAGTTGGAGTTTGGCAGCACTGGAGGGGCAGCAGAGCTCTTGGGTATGGGTCTGGGTCTGGGTCTGGGTCTGGATCTGGGCTGGACTGGGCTCAGCTTGTGCCCTTGGTAGCTGCTTGGCAGGTAGATGGTACAAGGAAGGAGGCTGGGATGGGCCTTAGATGCTTGGTCAGAATCAGCATCTTCTTTTGTCCAGGCTCTGGTGAGGGCTTTGAGCCCCTGGCCTGGTCTCCTATGGAGTACTTCATGTGGCAGAATAGCTCTTCATCTGCTGGTAACAACCCTGAGGATTTCTCTAATCTAATGTAACTGGTTTGAGCTCCAACAGTACCTGTCTCCCTGATGCTGTCCTCATCACTTATGCCTGCTTCTATCATGCACCAGGGTTGCAGTGTTGCTGTGGTGGTGATGGTGCAGGAAGCCAGGGCTTTTGGGGAGGTATTGAGCATTGCACCCAATGCATAGTTGGCTGAGTTCATGTCAGACAATCTTTGATTACACAGAGCCCTTCCTCAGGGTTGGGGTAGAATCCCATGAAGCCTGAGCTAAGTAGCAGGTAAAACCCTGGAGAGCTCTTGGGCACAGCTCTTATTTCAGATGTATGAGTGCAGGACACTTTGCTGTGTTTCCTACATGTTGCATATGGAAGCCAGGGAGCCTACTACACCATCCCAGCTGACCCAGCATCATGTTGTTATGCAAAACGCACTCCTCAGGCTGCACAATGCCCTGCTTTGCTGTGTCTCTGTGCATTCATGGCCGTCTGTCTTTGGCACAGTAGCACATGTCTATTTGTGCCCCTACATTTCCCATTAGCAGTGGGCTGTGACCACTGCCTCTCGGGACTGAGTTTTGTGAGCTCAGGGGCTCACCTGTGCCCATCTGTACCTGAGCTGTAGATACTGGGGTTGTATAATCCTGGTAGCCAGACTTACTTTGTATGAAACTGGAATATTTGTGGGGCTCATATGTCACCTGGGATTCTGGGCATTTGGATCTACTGGAAAGGATGATGATGACTGACCGAAATGTGAGATTCTGTCAGGAAAAGAAAGAGTTAAATCTTGCTGCCAGGTTTCCTCACTCCATAGCCTTCCCTGTCCTACCCCTGTTCCCAGGGCTGTGTTGCTCTGGTCACTGCTGTCCTCCTTGGGGCCACTGGAGAAGGAACTGCAATAAGTTTTTGACATTAACTCTAATTGGAGTTGCTTCACTGTGGGAGTTTGTAGATGACACTTTAAAGTGGGTTAAATGTCTTTTGCAATGCTTTAATGCCACTGCTGTTTGCACATTTGGCAGTGTATTGCACTTTAATTCCATCCACTGTTGCACATTCAGTGGTGCAATGTGCCTTAAATGATTTTGGGAGGCAGCAAATGACTTTGGGGTGCTGCAAACTAAAACACCTCCAAGGAGTTTGTTGCCTACCCTACAGCTGCAGAGGAAAGTGCTGGGCTCTGTGCAGCTCAGGGGCAGTGCAGACAGACTGTGCAGGCAGCCTGGCAGCAGCCCGGGAAGGCAGGCTCCACAGAAGGGAGAAAAAAATGGAAGCGGTGAGCCTAATCCCACTGCCTCCAAGCCTGCCTGCCTACCTAAGCTGTGCAGGGCCCTGGTGCTCCCCTCCACAGCTGCAGTGCCCCCTGGAACTGCCCGAGCTGGGTGCCTGCGGGTGGGTGCCACTTGCGGGGGGGACTGCCGCTGCCGCAAGGGGAGGCACCAGCACTCCCCTCCCTGCCCCCTGCAGCTCAGGAACTGTTCTGCTCACCAGCAGCTCTCTCTCTCCTCCCTGCCACTGGAGAGGCAGCTAAGGATCGGGCTCCAACATGGGTGTGCATGACACAGGGGTTTACTTTGCCCTAAACTGAAGCAGTGTTTTTAAAAAGCCACCTTTTCAATTTAGAGAGAATTAAACCCCTGTGCCATGCACGAATGCCCTGAGTCCCTTGCACAGTAATTGCTGGAGACGGTGAATCTCCCCTCAAGTGACAATACTGATGTGAAACTAACCTGTAAAGGCCACCAGGTTCAGGTCACCTCATGTTGCTACAGGTAGAAAATACCTTGTCAAGCTACTGCATGAGTACAAAGTTGATCCAGGGACCCATCTTCACTGGAGCTGGAGGACAGAGATCTCGGGGCACTGGCTGAGCACTGCACAGAGCAGGGGCAGTGGATTCTCTCCAACTTCAGCCTGGGCAGACAGATTTGAGCAAGGACCTGGCACTGCCCTTTGCATATCCTCCTTGCAATAAGGGGCATGAGCCTCTCCCGCTAATGAGCTGATATGTCTACACTGGGGCAGTGACAGAAATTGGGGCTACACAGTCCACAACAGACCCAGGGCTGCCAGTGGCTAAAACTTCATGAGTGACCCCCCACACCTCTGACCTGTGGCCTGAGGACCAATCCCAGGCATACTGCACTCCACACTAAAGGTCCAGTTTTGCCCATGAGCATCTGTAGGGGGAGAAGATTGTCTGGGTTCAGAACAGGGCAGGTGCAGGTGGTGACTGGCCATGGCTTGGGGTGTGTGCAGCATGATACCCCCTCTCCAGACTGGGGTGGATGAAGCATGGCCCACAGTCAAGAGGTTTAAGGAATGTCAGCAGCTGATGCCCAGGGCCACACGCAGGCTGTGGGCACTCATCTCACTGAGCCCCTGTGACCGTCACAGCTCCCTGGGGCAGGGTTTTCCCCATGTGTTTCCAGGGAAGGACTTGGTATCTCTTCCTGTGTCCTCAGCACCCACCGTCTCGGGCTGGGAATGCCTGAGAAGCACACAGCAGCTGCTGCCACTGCCAGAAGATGCTCAGCACTTCCTCCTTGGGCCCTTATGGGAGAAAACCCATGGTCCAGCCAAACTGCTATCCATGCCCAGGGGGAAGGTCCCATGGCTCTGCCAACCGGGAGAGGTCTGACAGGTGACCTTCTATTAACACAGGAGCAGGACTGTGCCTGGGCTTTCTCTTGGTGCTTCTGTCACACAGGGACAGGACAATCCCCAGGGCCTCAGGTTAGTCCCTTCCCAATGTTGTAGGTCATATTCAGCCATTAACACCAGTGCAGAGTGTGGAGAGCTCCCTCATTTCAGTTTGGGCTACCCTTCCCTGGACAAGGCATGGGGCAGGTAGATATAAGCCTGCATGAGTTGAGCTCTTACTTGTGGTAAATCTCTCTAGCTTAGCAGAGTCAATATGTTTGCACCCCCTTGGAGTCCGGTCTGGAGTGGGGAAGGGACTCCCTGGTCACAGACATCATGTGGTAGAGTTGAGTCCCCTTGGAGAATGTGAGCCCTGGAAGTGAGCTGAGGGCTATCTGAAGGGCTGTAGTCCATGCTGGAAGTGGGAATTACTCTATCCTGGAGAGACCTGAGTGTGGGCTTGTAAAACCAAGTGTCTGGAGTGGAAGCAGCAGGGGCTGGGCCCTGGTTTGGGGCTCACTGTGCAGACCCGAGGGGCTGTGGCTTGTCTTTGCAGGAGCCAGCTGGCAGCAGGACAAAGCAATTTAGACAAGGTAGCTGGCCCCTGATTTACATCTTCCCTCCCTTACCCCAGCCCCCGCTAAGGATTTAGCCACGTTAGGAAATCCATTGCACACATTGCTGGGGTCCTTGAGTTTCTGGTTGCTCATCTGCAGGTGCAACAGGCTCTGGGAGTTGTTCTAGGAGATAGTAAATCACCCTTTCACAAGCAAGGAGTGCCACTAGCTGGATCCAGTATTCTTTATCTCAGCCACCCAGCTCAGCCCCTTCCCAGGAGCCTGCTGGAACCAGACCATGTAGGAGTCCACGAAAGTAAACTCAAAGGATTTGCAGGAGACATGCAGAGACTCTTGATGCTTCCTCATGTCCCATGCAGACTACCCCAGCTGCAACTGGAACCAAGCACCTGAGAAACAGGGTAGGATACACGAGTAACTATTATCAGGGCAGCATCTGTGCAATGCTCCCCCCTGTCTACCTGCCTGTGGGAGGTTGAAATAACTACCAGAGCTGCTGCCAGGACAAGGAGGTGAAGACCAAATCCCATCTTTGTTTCTGGGGAAAGCTTTTGGGTGTTGGCTGCTCACTGTGCAGACCCGAGGGGCTGTGGCTTGTCTTTGCAGGAGCCAACTGGCAGCAGGACAAAGCAATTTAGACAAGGTAGCTGGCCCCTGATTTACATCTTCCCTCCCTTACCCCAGCCCCTGCTGCTTCCTCCTTTGATGGGGAGCAGCTGTGCTGAGCAGAGTTAGCAGGTGCTGGACTCTCGTATCCCACCTCTGTGAAACTCCCACTCCAGGCCCCGGGGCCCTGATTGCCCCTAAAGGGACCTGTCCCCACCCCTGTCAGAGTGGTGCCTCCTGGTGTGGAGGTGTCTGAGGCCAGGGGGAGGCTGCCCAGTCCCTGCCATGGGCTACAGAGGAGCAGAGAGTCAGGACTGGGCTTCCTGGGTACAGTCACTCACAGTGGTGCTGAGAGCCAGAGAAGGACCATGTGTATTTGGGGTTTGGCCAGAGGATGCAGGCCTGAGGGGCCCATCTCAGGGCAGTGCCTGCTGTGCTTCTCCCTAATGCCTCCAGGACCATATGGGGGTGCTGGAGATGTAAGAGCCCCTCCTGCTGCATCTGGTCCCTGGGAGGGGCCATCTGCAGCTGCTCTCAGGTGCCAGGCTTGGCTGGTGCTGAGCAGAGAGCAGGGTCCAGGCCCTCATGCCATCCCCCTTGCCTCCTGCTCCTGCTGCTCTACCTGGTAACAGTTGTGGGCTCTTCCCGCATTGCCGCCTGGGTGTGAGGGTGCGGAGGTGTTGGCCTGTAGTGATCTCTGCCTTGCAGGTGTCCCGGGCCTGGTGCATCAAAAGGGGCTGGAGCCTGGGGAGGCACCAGGCTGGAAGGAGCTTCAGAGCTGTGTCTGTGCAGGGGGCTATCCTCATCCAGGCTTCACCATGGGAATGATCCCTGCAGAGGTTTTCACCTGAGAGTGTCAATTCAGCTAAGTAAAAACATGAGCTTCCAAGATGCCAAAGGGTTTGGACACCCCAATTCTATAACAACCTTCGGGATTGATGTGTCAAGCATCCCTGAGGGCCTTTGAAATGTCTGATGAAATACAAAAGCAGAAAGGAAGATCCTGAGTGCCTGCTGAGGATGTTAGGGCCTAAGAGCATTTGAGGAGGTTGACAAAACTCTCTTCTCTGGTGGGCATGAAGATGATTTCTATGGGAGCCAAAGGGAGTTAGGAACCCTCCCACTGTGCAGGAAAAACTGGAGTGGGAGAGAAGAGCCTGGGTACTTCCCCTCAAGCCTTTGGAAATTCTCTGTTTAATACAATTGCAGGAAAGAAGTGTTTTTTTTTTTTTGGGGGGGGGGGGGGTGGGTTTAAGTTAAGGGTATTGTGCTGGTGGCCCTTTGGGCAGACAGGGCTTGGCATTCCACAAGTGCCTAAAGAAAGTGGGGAGTCCCACTGCCATACCCATTCATGCTGATGAGGACCCCAAATGCTCAGTGATGAAACCTCCTTGAGATATGTACTGCTTGCTGACATCTGTCTGTCAAATGCCCAGTGAAGCTCTCAGGCCTTTCTCCCTGGAATGTCATCAGCCTGAATATAAGGTCCAAGGATGATTCTTTTGGAGTTTCCCTCCAAATGTGTGAGGTTTCCAGGTAGAAATGTCCTTGTCTGAGCTATTGTAATTTTGCTACATTAAGAAGAACAGGCTTCCCCTTTTTGTGCAGCCCCTGCTCTGCTCTGTGTCACTGTGTCTCTGCACAGTAATACGTGGCGGTGTCTGCGGCTGTCGGAGAGCGCAGCTGCAGGGAGAACTGGTTCTTGGAGTTGTCCTTGGAAATGGTGATGCGGCTCTGGAAGGATGGGTTGTAGCTTGTGCCACCACTGCTTCCAACTATGTACCCCATCCACTCCAGCCCTTTCGCAGGAGGCTGCTGGATCCAGCTCCAATAGACGCTACTGCTGATGGAATAGCCTGTGACAGTGCAGGTCAGGGTGAGAGTCTCTGCAGGCTTCACCACCCCTGGGCCAGACTCAACCAGCTGCACAGCAGAGAGGACACCTAAAGAAAAGAGAAAGTAGGTGAAGAAGAAGGTCCAGGGAGGAAGCCCCAGAGCTCTGGCTTCCCACCAACCTTCCCCACAAGCTACATGGGAGAGAAGACTGAGGAGTAGGAATAAGGAGCTCATTGCTGTTGCCCTATAACAAGGGAGACTCCCAGCAGGCAGGAGGGGGCTGGGCATGGACTGAGGCTCCACAGCCCAGAGGCTGTATTTAACTTGGAGCTCCTGGTCAGAGATTTGCATGTGGTACCCAGGAGGGTATAAGCAGCCCTGGGCTGGGAGTGCTCAGCACAGGGCCCTCCTCTCTCTGCACAGGGCTCTGAGTCTCTGGCACAGAAGAAGATGCTGGGATCAGCACAGGGGAAGGGCCGGTTCTTGGATCCATGGCTGGGCCAGGCTGTGGACAGGGGCTGTGGGGTCAGTCCTCTACACCTCTCCACCCCCTGGATGACATAGCATGAGTCTCTCAGGGGCCCTTGATTCTCAGCCTTGGTCCCTCTGGGCCTTCTCTGCTCAGTTGGGATAAAACATCCCCGCCTGCCTGGTGGACAGGAGACAGTGGCACCTGGCAGAGATGAAGCCAGGTCCCAGCAGGTCATGTTGGGTGCCCATGTGTCAGTAACCTGAGTTAGGGTACGGGTACTTGGGTCTGTAGGGGTCTGGACACCAGAAAAGTCCCCTGAGGTTGCAACACTAGCTGGGGGAGCCTGGGGGCCAGAGGGTCTCATGGCTGAGGCCCCCAGTCCTGAGGCTGGTCCCTGGTAGTCAGTCCCCTATGGGATGCACAGGCCCCTGAGACCTAATAAGATCCCCTCCTTGCTCCTGGTGCCCAGCTGGGAGATGAGAGCTGTCTCCTCTCTATGCCTTGGGCTCCAGGTTGGGAGCCCCAGAGCTGAAGAATTGCAGTGAAGTCTCCACTGGAGCCCGGCACCCCCCAGGCCTGAGGCTAGGGTTTTCATTCTTGTGTCCCTATGTGGACCCTGGGGTTTATTTCCCCTGGCTGCAGCTGCCTTGATGTGTCTGGCTCATGAGTGGTGTGGTGGGTATCAGTGCAGTGCCCAGGGATTTGTGTGCAGGATTGTACAGAGCCCACCGCGACTGCACGTTATATATATATATATAAAAAAAGAAGATTGTGGGTTCTGGAGAGTGGGTGTGACTAGAAGTGTTGTAGAGAGACTGTGAAGGAAGGTGGCAGCTGATGAATCTGTGCTGGCAGTCAGTAGGTGAGTGCAGGGGTTCAGGGCAGAGGATGCTGACATCCTAATGGAGAAATGAACATGGCTTTAGCTAATAGTCCTTGCTCTTGCATCCCCCTGCCCCCAGTGCAGAAAACACTCACTCAGGGGGGCTTCCAGCAGGGAAAGCAAAACCAGCACCAGTGTCATGGTCATTGTGACGTATGCCCGGTATCCCCAGCAGGCAGGAGGCGGCAGGTCTGGGGATACACTGAGGCTCCAAGAGCCCAGTTGCTGTTTAAGGAGGAACTTTCAAGGCATTAAGCAAGAAATGGGGTACATCATTTACCTGTGCTTGTTTTATATGGATCCTTTGCAAGTCTCACTGAACATAAAGTGGATGTGTCTGTTGATTAGCAGGAACCTGGGGGAGCAGATGAAGCCCTAGAGTGGGTTTGGTACTTGTTTATGGGTCAGGGGTTGTCAAGGTGAATCTCTTCAAAGCTTTGGCCCTTCCCTCCCAGGGAACAGCCTTTTCCTTGGTATGGTCTTGTGATTGCCTTGCTCTGAGCCTTGCACCCTTGGGGTGCCTGGTTTTATTTCAGTGGTTCCTGCTCTGGAGTAGGAGTTCATAGATCCATAGATTGTAGAGTCGGAAGGGACCCTGAAGGATCGTTGTGTCTGACCCCCTGTCCCAGGCAGGAAAGAAGACCGAGGCCAGACAACCCCAGCCAGGTGCCTATCTAGCCTCCTCTTGAAGACTGCCAAGTTAGGTGACAGCACCACCTCTCTTGGCAGCCCATTCCAGATTCTGGCCACCCTTATTGTGAAAAAAATTCTTCCTAATGTCTAACCTGAATCTACTCTCCACTACTTTGTACCCATTATTCCTAGTTACTCCCAGGGGTGCCCTAGTAAATAGCACATCACCAACTCTCTGTGGAGCACCAATTGCACTGGCTTCCAAAGGGGCTTGTGCCCCTAAGTCCTTGTGCCCCTAAGTCCTTCAGGGGATTTTGGCATCCTCCTTTTAGCCCGCACATTGCATCTCTGGGGGAAATGAGGAATCCAACCCAGAGGAGAGGCCCATTAGGAAAAGGAAGGGCCGTCAGCATGGTACTGCACTGGGAGCTGAATCCTTGGGTCCAGGCTCAGAGCTGGAATTCAGGTATGGGCTGGGGATCTTGTTGTATGAGTTTAAATAGGATGTGAGAGTGGCTAGCTTTGTATATTGTGCGTGGGTTTGAAATAAAGGGGTCTGAACTCAGAGAGGGCAGCAGGGAGGCTGTGAGGTGTGGAGCTGTTGGCACCAGAGAGGGACCTCATGGAGAAGATAGGAGACCAAAGCAGCAGGAAAGGGGAATGGGATTGACCAGAGTGGGAAGGGGTCTCTCCTCCCAGTAAGAAAAAAACTACAAGAAAATCTTTGGATTTTCCTTTCCAGCTATGTTTGAGCAAAGTTACTCAAAACACAGGTACCATTTCTGTACTTCAGCAACAGTGAGAAGAAAGCCAGAGCAGCTTGAATAATGAATGACAGCTTCATAGGTCCCATTTGGAGTAAAACTGGGTAGTGGAATCCTTTAGCTGCAGCTTTTTCAGAAAACCTCTTGTTTTTTATTGTCCAGTGAGAAGAAAGCCAGAGCAGCTTGAATAATGAATGACAGCTTCATAGGTCCCATTTGGAGTAAAACTGGGTAGTGGAATCCTTTAGCTGCAGCTTTTTCAGAAAACCTCTTGTTTTTTATTGTCATTGTTGTTATAATTGTTACTGTTATTTTTAAGCCAAGAGTGTTGGACTGTCATTTGCATTAACAATTCACTTTCCATAAAAGAGAGAGAAAAGATCCTGAAATCCTGGACTGTAGAATGACTATCCTGTGACTGAGGCATGCATCTGTGTGTGTGCATGTGTGATATTCAAAACTTTCAGTGATGTGACAGGGGATGACATGTTCAGCTTATGCTGATGTTCAAAGGACTATCATACAGTACGGTAGACCAAGGGTGGTTTTGCCTGCAAATGTCCAGCAACAAAAACAGCATTGGCTCAAATGCACCTCTTCCCCAATTAAAGGAAAAGTAGATGGGGCAGGGGCAGGAGAGAGAGGTAGCTTTTCTATTATTTTAATTATAGTCCTCAGTTTAATTTGTTTGTGTGTGTTCATTGCCCTCAGCTGCATCCGTTGTCTTATCAGCAGAGGTAGAGTCTGAGTTCCATGCGCTGCTGATTCAGGCTTAGGGATGCAAATCCCAGGGAGTTTTCTTTGGACCTTAAGAAATTGCAAATAGGCAGTGGAGTCCTTTCTTCTAGGTCAGTGCTCCTCAGGGTGGCCAAGGGCTCTAGTGTGAGCAGGAAACCTGGCTTCTTCCACTGGGGGGTTTTGAATGGCTCTGGATATGGTTTGTCTCACTGTGTGACAAGCACAGTAATACACAGCCGTGTCTTCGTTCCTCAGGTTACTTAGCTGGAGGCAGGTAGTACTGACAGAGGTGTCCCTGGTGATGGTGAATCGGCCCTGGAATGCCTGGCCATAGATAACGCTACCAGCAGAAGGATTGATATCTCCTATCCACTCCAAGCCTTTCTCTGGAGGCTGCCTCGCCCAGTCAAGGTTGTTGTTGGTGAATGTGTAGCCAGAGGTTTTGCAGGTTAGCTTTACTGACTCTCCAGGTTTCCTGACTTCTGCTCCAGACTGGGTCAGCTGGATCTGGGAGCTGACGCCTGCACAGAAAAGAAGCACAAGAGACTGATAACCCATTCACCTCTGCCAGCTCTCTCCTCTTTCCAGGCATACCCAGGTCTTTTTGTTTTTCCTCCTCCGTGGGACCATCTGAATCCTGCACAGGAACCCCATGACGGTAGAAGTTCCATTATCCTTCTCTTTTCCCTGGGGTGGGAACTGTGTATCCTAACCAGGGCATTGTAAGTATCCTAATGGGGTGTCTGTCCGAAGTCTCCAACGCTTACCTGAGCAAGCAACCAACAGCCAAAGGAGATTAAGCCCTGTCATTTCAGGTTAATTAAAAGCCCCTGTGGGCTGCAGTAACTCTGGACTGTTTTCCCCTGAAAGATGCTTTTCAGAGGGTATCAGCAGCAACCTTTTATCAGGAAGGGCCCCTGCCTCATTTGCATGGAGTCCCTGCTAAGTCATTTGAATAAAATCACACCTCTCCAGTTTTTCCTCATAAAGGACATAACCCTACAGAGGCACTGGATCTCTGCAGTGCAGGCAGGCCCCAATTTGGGAGAGCACAAATTGCCATGGGGATGACCTGTGAATTTAAGGATCATAATTTGTCCCTCTTCTCTCTGGCTGGGCCCCCAGAGGAGCCCAAGGGAGCTGGCAACCCCATTGCAACTCCAGTGCCAGAGGTCCCAAGACACTCACTCTGAGACTCCTTTGCCCTGGCCCTGCACTGGCAGATGGGTGGCAGAGATACTGTTTCTCTTCCCCACCATCTGCACTCTCAGGCGATGTGGGCTAGCTCCCAGACACGGGCTTTCCAGGGATTTTGGCCCAGGGCTGAAGGGGGATTCAGGGCACAATGTATAGACCTGAATGTGGAGCTGTAACAACACAGGGCTTGAGAAGGGGCATCAGGCAGGGGCTGGTCCCTGTGGGGCTATGTGGGGCCAAGGGTGCAGGAGGGCATGCATGGAGCCCAGCAACGGCTGTGTGGTCACTGCTCTAATACACACCTGGTCCTCAAGAGGCC
>NW_005843227.1:190846-202514 GCF_000455745.1 Alligator sinensis
TCTGCCCAGGTAACCAGTGATGCTTTTTAAATTGGTTGGCTAGTTGCCAACACTGCTGGCTTCTATTGGACTGGGATGCTGAGGTCAGAAAGGCTGTATAAGGACCTGGTCCAAGAAGAAGGTGGGGAGAAGCCATTTTACCAGCATGGCACGAACATCAGGACACAGGGAGAGAGTCTGACCCAACTGAAACGCTCTCTCTCTGGAAATCTCTGAGCCAGATCTCTACCATCTTCTGAATGATACTTGTAAGTGTTTCTAGAGAGAGCTAGTCAGCTTCCAGTGATGCATTTGCATATCAAACGGCTACTTCAGCCAGACTGGTTTGCTCGTTGGTAATCCCTTGATAGTACTCTACTCTGTACTCTATTCTAACCCTACCCTTTGTAACCAATAAAGTTCTACTTTGTGACTGGTGTAGGAGACTTATTGAGGGGTGGGTTTAATTATGCCTAGGAGGCCCCTTAGGTCTGCCGACTAAGGGAGACTATCCTTTTTGGCCCCCGACTTGGGGAGGAGCTCCAAGTGTTTGTATTGGGTTGAGTACCCGTAGGACTATTAGGCCTGTGTTTCCCCGAGGACACAGAACCTAGAAGGTCCCCTCTCGGGATGGTGGCAGCATGTTATCCCCAGACTCTGTGGCAGGGCTCGAAAGGGGGTCTGCCAGGACTTAGGTGCCCCTGGGGAGACATGCGGAGTCTGGTTTGCTGCTCAGGCCTCCTCTAACTGGTGCTTTAGCAAAGCCTTTGTATGAGCAGCATCTATTGATCAGTGTTCCAGCGCGGCCTGCAGCGTGCAGCTCTGAAGGTGGCTGCAGGAGTCTGGTTTTGGGCAGTGAAGATGTGCTGACAGATTTTGCATATCTTGCTCAGGCAGTAGGGGAATTTTCTTCTTCTGTGGAGCTGGGCTAGGTTTGGACGTTGTTTGAAAGTCAGGAGTGGGAGTTAGGGATGTTTCACTCGGGTCTGACCCTCTCTAAGAACAGGCTGTGAGTGCTGTTGTCACTTGTCCTTGGTGTGGTGTGAGAGGGTGGGTGAGATCCAGGGGATGCAGACAGGGGTATTTCTCTCTGAATTGTGGTCAGTCACTAGGGGGTACTGGGGCTACTTCCCAGCTGGGCTCTGTCTGCTGGGGCAGGGGTGAGGGGCATGGTCTGTGCTGGACACAGGAGGATATCAGAGTTATAGTGGATATCATAGGGTCCCCACAGAGCAGACGTGGCCTGGGTAGATCTGCCAACCACTGAGGTATGTCTTAGCTAGTGGCTTGTGCTGTGGCTGTCAGTGCAGTGCCTATGGGGGCTGGGGGTGTGTAGGGGCTGTTCTGGTTGTAGGTCGTGGGGTCTACAGTCTCTGTGGGTATGCAGTGCCCTGAGATTGATGTCTGAAGGCTCCTGGCATGGCTCTGGAGACCATCCCCCCACAATTCTTTCCCAGGTGGGTTGACATGACAAGGCCTGAGCTCAGAAAACTCTCCCCAGAGTTGGAATTGGAGACGGGCAGTGCTGGGGGGGACCAGCAGGGCCCTGGGGGTTGGGGCCTGGGCTGGGCTCAGCTTCTGTCTTTGGTTTTTGCTCCGCAGGGAGCCAGTGCAGGGCAGGAGGCTTGCATATCTGATCAGAACTGGTTCCCCTTTTTGTACAGGCTCTGCTCTGTGTCACTGTGTCGCTGGCACAGTAATACGTGGCGGTGTCCGTGGCTGTTAGGGAGCGCAGCTGCAGGGAGAACGAATTCTTGGCGGTGTCTCTGGAGATGGTGGTTCGGCTCTTTAGATCTGGGCTGTAGTACATGTTCCCACTTTTTGAATAGATGTTTACTATCCACTCTAGCCCCTTCCCAGGAGGCTGCCTGATCCAGTTCCAGCCATAGTTGGTGTTGCTGTCAGTAACAGAGGCACCCGAGACAGCACAGGTCAGGATAAGTGTCTCTCCAGGCTTCACCACTCCTGCGCCAGATTGGACCAGCTGCACGGCAGAGAGGACACCTAAGGAGCACACAGTGCAGACGATGAATAAGTACCTTGGAGGAAGTCCCAGACTCCCGGTTTCCCCTGAGCCCTCCCCAATACCTACATGGGGGAGAAGAGAGAAGCACCAGGAGTGGGAATAAGGAGTTCATCATTGTTGCCATTTAACAAGGGAGACTCCCCAACCTGCAGGATGCGGCAGGGCAGCAGCTGGGCAGGTATTGTGGCTGCAGCACCCAGGAGCTTTATTTAACCAGAAACCCCTAGGCAGAGATTTGCATGCAGCTCCAAGAAGACTATAAGAGGTGCCAGAAAGGGAGTGCTCAGCGCAAGGCCCTGCTCTCTCCGCACAGGGCTTTGAGTCTCTGGCAGAGAAAGACACTGCGGTTAGCGCAGACAAAGGGGAAGGGCTGATCCTGGACTCTTCGTGTGTCTTCTCTGGGCCCAGGGCCAGGCTGTGGTCAGGTGCCATGGGCTCTGCACTCTGTTTTGCTCTACCAGCCTGGTGACAGGGCATGAATCTCCCACCGGGCCCTGGGCCCCCGTCCCAGGAATATCCAGGTCATTTGGGACCTGAAGCCCTCAGGGGCCCCATGAAATTCAGCCTTGGGCCCTTGAGGCTTCTTGTCTTCCATGGAGATGAGATACCCCATCTGCCTGAGGGACAGGAGGTGCTGGCACTTTGTGGTGATTGGGTTGGACCAGACCTTAAGTGACTATTCAGTGCCCAACTTTCTGAGCTTGGACCCAGCACTAGCTGGGGGGCCTGGGAGCCTGAGGGACCCAGTGCTGAGCGCCAGTGCTGGGAATTTCCCTAGGAATCAGACCCTAATGGGAAACTAATGAGCCCCCAAGACCTGCTGAGAACCCCCATCCTACCTAAGTCTGTACCAAGAGACCCAGGCCAGCCTGGTGTCCCGTGCACTTATCCTGCCCTGTCCTGGGAGGCACCAGCTCCCCCATGCCTGACCCTATACAGATACCTGCCTGTTTGCAGCTCAGGCAAGGTCCCCAGAGTGCTGTGATATGATTGGAAGGGAGTGTCCTGTGCTGCCCCCTCCTCATACCATGGCCCTCTGGGCTCCACTTTCTTGCCTGCTCAGGCCCAGGCCAGCAGCACAGGGCCTGAATCACAGCATGACCATGTGCCATTGCCCTGGGACCCTCAACTTGTGCCAATCTCCCTGTCATGGTTAAAGTCATAGCATGGGAATTGGTTGCCCTGCACCATCCCATGCCTGGAAGTGGTGTTTCCATTTGTATCGCGGCATGTGAGTGTGCACTATCCTGGGGCCTGGGATAAGAGAAGGGCCAGGTCTGTCAGGGATACAATTGATGATTCGTAGACCCCGAGCTGGGGGAGAAGTCAAACCCCTGGGTGCCTAAATCCCTCAAGTTCCCTGTAGAAAACAGCAATGGCCCAAGGTGGTTAACCCTTTGGAGCCCAGTCCTTCGCAGCTGCATAAAGCCCCAGCCCCTGGGTGTCTGGAGGCCCCACTAAGTAGCTCAGGCTTCCCCAGGAATTTTGCTTTCTACCTTCAAGTTAAGGGGTATTGCTGAAGCTGCCTTTGAGTGCTGGGTAATGGGGCATCTCCCAGAGCAATGTCCAGGGCTGGGGAGCCCCATCCTGCCCTATGTGCATGCAGCAGGAGGCTGGGGCTCATTTTGGGTTGTGCTCATTTATTAGGAATATGTTTCTGGGGTCTCTGTAATTCTATCAATGTGCTGCTTGTGTTTCTATATGGAGCTGTATCTCTCCCTTCTGCAAGTCCCCACACTCAATGGAGCTATCTTGCAGGACTCCATTTCAATGGTTCGCAAGTGTTTTCTGGAGCTTGCAGACAGGCAGAGCCCTCAGCAGGACCAGTGGAGGGAATCCAGGCAGAAAAGGAATGGAACTGGTGCATGTGTGTGTGTGCAGGGAGGGCACCTGGCTATGCTCCCCTACTCTCCTGCTCCCTTAATGGATCAGCCTGGCTCAGGCTCCCTCATCCCAAGGCACACACAGTGACCATGTCCCCTCCTGTCCCTGGACTCAGACATGGGGTCTCACTCATACCATGGAAAGTGGCTTGTGCTGGTACTGAGAGGCTCCTTCAGCATCACTGTGTTGAGTCTGGGCTGGGCAAGGCTGAGAGATGGGGGCTCCTTTTTGGGGAAGATGCTGAGGAGCAGCTAGAATGGAGAAACCTGGCCCATCCAGGCCAAGTCAGGGTAGGGAAGGGGCAGGTCAGAGGGCAGAAAGAGTTAACGAGGGCCCTAATCACCCTCGTTAACTCACACCCACATCTGCTTTGGGCAGATGTCTTCATGTTCCTGAGGATCCTCCCCTCCCAGCACTTTCTCAGGAGGGTTGGTGTGATGGGGTCTTTAGAACTGGGTCCAGGTGACCTCCAGGACCAGGCAGGGCTCTGGAGGTCTGTTGTTGTACGGCATGCCTGGGAGAGGTGGGGAGGCAGTCGTGTGGGTGTTCCCAGCCAGCTTCTGGTCTCCTGTTGCTCTTGGTTTTCAGGCTGCTCAGGTCTGCCTGCTCTCAGCAACCATTGCTTGCAACCAGCCTCTGGGAGCTCAGGTGTGTGATGCAGAAAGAACAGCTCAAATTTGTATTTAGGGGTGAAAGCTCAGAGAGGTTTTCCATCTCTTAGGACAGTGCACTCGTGGATCTGTATAGCAGTAAGCCCAGCTCAGCCAAACTGGCCAGACACCGGTAAGTGATGCATTACATGCAACTGAAATCACCCAAGTCACTCCCAAAAGGATTTACAGCTGAGATACCCCCACCCTGTTCCAATTCTTATTTCTCTCTCTGTTGAGATGTCCCTTTCTACTTGTCTCTGCCAACTGCAGACACCTCCAGCTCCTCCCCTGCCCAATACTGCTCCTCACTGCCAAGTTCAAGCATGGAGAGCTCACTCCCTGCTGAGCTTAGTGAAGTGATGAACTGTGCAGAAAGTTTCTTTATTGGTTGAAATGAGAGGGCAGCTGTGCGGGGAGAGATGGAGGGGTGGGAATGGTCTGAGAGGTGTTAAGAGCGTGCCCCCTTTGCTGTCTGACTGCCTGGGCATTAAGGGCTTACAGGCCCTTGTTTCAAAGTGATATCTTGTTCCGATTACTGATTCCAACAGAAGTATCCCAGAGCAGAGCAAGCCCGGGCATTAAAAGGCTGAGGGGTTGTTCCCTTCCCTGGTCCTGTCTCTGCCTCTCGCAGCACTTCGGCCAGGTCTCTCACTGTCCCCACCTCCCCTGGTCCTTCTGTTTACAATGAAAATGGGTTGCAGCCTTGACTCAGAGCAGCTGGGTCTGTCTCTGTCCCACCAGCACTGGGGAGAATTGAGCCCAGGGAGTGGGGAAGAGGTGGGTGCTCACTCGGGTACCATCTCCCTCGTGCCCTCAGTGCCCCTGGTGCCAGAGCACAACCTGGCCCTGCCCAGTCTCCCCAGGCTGTGCATTAGGGGTCTCTGGGAAACCTCAGAGGAGTCAGGAGCAGAGGCAGGTGAAGGAAAATGCCTTGGGGCAATGGCAACGTGCCCAGGTCTCAGTCCTGGAGTATGAGTGCAGGGAGGGCTGGGGACCTTGGGTCTGCCTGAACCAAGACATTGGTTCATGCAGGTGATGGGAGGGGGAAGGAATGCATATCCCCCCCACCAGGTCCCACATCCTACTTCCCACATCAGCCACTCCCTCTGCCTACCCCTGCCTCATGGCTATGTGGCCTAAGCCAGGGAAGCTCCCCACAGCTGAGTTACTGAAGATCCGCATCCCCTCAGTCTGTGATAGAGGAGACACAGGGCAGCTGCAAGGAGTCAGTTTGGAGTGAGTGCTTCCCCTCCCTCTCCCACTCTTGGAGCAGTAATTTGTTCCATCTCTCTTCACCCCTTGGTTTCATTACTGCTGACTTACTCCAGTTGCTGCGGCCTCCAATGAATGGACCTCAGGCAGAACAATCCCCTTCCCACCTGACATGTCACTAGCCAGCTAGGAGATAAGCAAGTGTCCTTTCAAGAAGTAGGTTTTCCCTGCTCTCTTCTCTCTGCTGGTCCCTCACGGTGTCTCTTGCACTCCCTATGCCCCCAGGAATGAATGTTTCTTGTACTGTTGCAGCAGGAGGTTTTTGTCTGGCTTCCCTTTCACTTCCCCTCACTGTGCATCTCTGGCACAGTAGTACATGGCCATGTCCTCGGGCTTCAGGCTCTTCAGCTCCAGGTAGAAGTTGGAGCTGTCCTTGGAGACTCGGATGCGTCCCTGGATGACGGGGGAGTAGTGGTTGCTCTGTGAGGATGACCGGTAGCTAACCAGCCACTCCAGCCCCTTCCCTGGTCTCTGCCTGATCCAAGCCATCCACCAGCCATTCGCATCAAACCCACTCACGGCACATCTCAGTGTAGTAGATTCTCCGGTTCTCTTCGCTTCTGGACCTGACTGAGTCAGAACCACTTGGGACCGAGCCCCTGATGTGGGGAGAGAAAAGGAAGCTGTGAGGAGGTGGTGCCAGTACTCAGGCTCCCTTTCCATGACGGCAACAGAATGCAATGGAAGATGAGCCAGAGAAGTGTCATGGATACATTTCCCTCTGTACCATCCGCCCTGCCCATGCCCTTCTACTGAATGGATCAGAGATGTGATACCTCCCAGAAATGCAGCAGTGAGAACTACATGAAGCCACAGACTCATCTTCCTCATGGTTGGTCCTGGCTGGTCCTCAGGCAGATGGGTTGGAAACTGCACAGATGTTGCAGGTCAATAGGTGGTGGCTGTGGATGGGCAGAAATAGATTAACACTAGGTCATGCTGCCATATTTGCATATTTGCTTCTTTTAAATGACTCGGATTTCTTCCCCTGTGGTTGGTCTGGTCCTTGTTCTGTTTGGGCTGGAACGAGTACTGGCCTGGGGTTGAAGGAGCTAGACTTGTTGTCTGGTGGGGGACCCACTCCATTTCTTTTCTTCTCCACTGACTTCTGTGATCCTGCCCATGCCCTGGGGGTGACCTTTTCTGAAATGCAGGTGCCCAATCCACTTAGCTGAGAGCTGGAGGAGCCCCTGTCTCCCTGGAAAGCTGTGGCTCTTGGGTTTCTACATCCCTAAGCTACTTCTGACAAGGAGACTTTGGGTTCCTGAACTGTTTGAACTTTTTTGCAAATTACCATCTTAGGAGAGAAAGAGAAATAGGGATGGAGACTCCAGAGTATGAACCTTAGCCTTGCAAAGGAGCCCCCACTCCACAAGGCCCCTCCGGCTTGCTTTCTCACAGGGTCCCTGGGGCTTTCTGCTTTTTGGTTTACTCTGAGTCTGGCAGAGGAAGCTTGCACTGGGCATCTGTCTCCCTAGGTCTAAGTCTTTCTGTACCTGCTATCTGGGTCAGGCCCTGGCTATGTGACTTTTCAGGGGCTGGAGCATGTGGAGGCAGCTGGGTTCTTATAGAGCATGAAAGGTCACCCATGAAAGGTGACCCTGTGTGAGGCACAGAGGCACCTGGAGAGGATACCGATGTGTGGGCATCTCCATCCCCCAGGGAGGTGGGGCATGCCCCCTGGCTGTTTCCACCGGATGGGCCCTGAAACATTTTGGTCAGTTGTCTGGTCTTCTGTTTTGGGGGCTGTGCTGCTGGGTGCCCTGAAAGACATGGGGATGCAGAGCAGGGCAGGAGGAGGGGCTGGCGGGGAGTGGAGGAGACAGGGTGAACGGGGGCAGGAGATGCCTGGGGTGGACCTCACAACACAGCCCTGCAGCTGGTGTGAAATCCAGAGAGGAAACAGATGAAGACAGAGGTTTCCAGGCCCCTGCCCTGTCTTTTCCCTGCTGCAAATCATGTACTGTCAGCACCGCCTGCTGGACCAGGCTCTTAAATGGCCCTGGCAGGTTTTTGCCTGGGCTCAGAGGGGCTTTCTCTCGCTGTGTACCTGCACAGCAATACCGGGCTGAGTCCACAGCAGGTTCTGGGCGTTGTCTCTAGAGATAGTGAATCTCCCTTTCACTGCTGGTGCATATCCAATGGTATTTGAGTTCCCAATGATTTGTCCCCTTCCCAGAGGGCTGCTGGGCCCAGGCCATCCAGGTATTACTGGAGGTGAACCCTGAGGCTTTGCAGGAGAGGTGCAGAGTCTCCAGGCTTCCTTGCCACCCCTTCAGACTCTACCAGCTGGATCTCAGAGAGGACACTTGCAAAGAAACAGTGAAATCACTGGTTGCAGCCTGTGAGACTGAGACCAAACTGGCAGGGTGTCTGTCTGGTGCCCTGAAGGAGACGACCAACCTCTGAAGACTGCAAGAGCAAAATGAAGCCAGAGGGTCATGTTCCCAGCTCTGGAGGGAGGTCTCCTGAGGGTCAGATTCAAAGCTGCCCAGACACTGGGGGCTGCAGTTTCTCAAGTTAGACTTTTAGGAGCAAAGGCTGGGGTCTATTTGCATGCTGTGCTCCATATAAGCAAGGTGCACACTCTTCTCCGAAGTGGCTTGTGCTCCTCTGGGTCCCGTTGGATTAGCCAGAGACCGACTCTCTGGAAGCAGTGCAGATGCTCCCTGGAGACGACGGCTGCAGTCCCTCCTCTCACCTCTGCCCCTTTAACCAAATTTAAAGGTCTCTGGTCAGAGAGATGCCCACCCTAAGTACCCCTAAGACCTAAGACCTGGGATGGTCCAGGAAAAGTATGAGAGACTACCGGTCCCAGGTGGCAGGAGCAGCCTCCAATAATCCAGCAGGCAGATCGGTGGCCCGCACCTGTAGGAAGAGTCTGGAAGAGCCCTACAGCCCTCACAGGGGTGCAGACCTCTGGATCTGCCTGCTGGATCCCAGGAGGCTGCTGCTGCTGGCAAGTGGCAGGAGTTTTGCTTGTCAACTACTTGAGTTGCAGTTTCCCAGCAACCACTGCACCTATCTCCTTGAACCGTGGCAGACTTCATGCCCGCAGAAGGGGCTACCATCCCTGTATGTTTCATCTAAATAAGGCAAGAAATGACAAAGGGATAGGCAGTTTTGTGCTTCCCCTTTATAGGCTATGGGTGAAACATTGAAACAGTGAAACAGTTTCTATGAAACAAAATGGACCAGTGCTTTCTAGATGAAACCAAACTTGAAACAAAACACTGTTCCATCGAGATGTCAAAGTGGAAGTCGAAGCAGAGTGGTGCTGTTTCACACAGCCCTAGTGTCTGCACTCCTTGTCTTGGGCTCGAGGCTGGGCCCCCAGAGCTGAAGCCCTGGAGTGAAGCCTCTCCTGGGAGCCAGATTCCCTCTTTCAAAGGGTTGGGGATTTTCTCCATGTCCCCTCTCTGACATTTGTTCCTTCTTGGTGCAGTGAGAAACCCAGGGAGCAGAGCCCCACCTGGCTCCAGGCGTGAAGGGCAGCCAGGGATTTGTGTGGTGCAGGGTTTGCATGTAGGTTTCCCAGGGGAAGCATTAGAGGGGCTGGGATCAATGTGGAGCTCTGTCTGTTCTCCTTGGAACTGATTTGGGGGAAGAAAAGAGCTGTTCCCACTCCCTTTCTCACCCAGTGCTTGAAAGACCTGATCTTGGTTGCTGGCCTCATTCAGCTTGCACAGAGGAAGAGTGCATTAAAGGGTTTGAGTGCTTGGAACGGAAAGAGATTTCCCCTTCTGTCCACGGCCTGTGTAACCGTGTCAGGCACAGCAATACATGGTGGTGCCTGCAGCAGACAGGGAACATAAGCTGAGAAAGATGTGCTAGGGTAGGGCCTGGCCAGGGATGTGCACAGAGGGCTTCCAGCATGGGAAAGGGGATGTTCTCTCTGCTTGTGTCCCTGTAGCAGAGACACCAACCCACTGCCTGAAGTGAGGGCAAGGCTGTATTCTCCCCCAGCTGCAGCAGCCAGGTCTAGGCAAGGAGAAGGTGCACTGGGCAGCTGGGGAATTTGCCGGTCTGGGGCTAGCTCTGGAAGGGCTGGGGCTGAAGGCTTAGCAGCAGACAGGGCAGGAAGGGTCTGGGGAGGGGGCAGATATCTCTCTGCAGGAGCTGCTCTGCTTTGCCAGGGACTCAGGCAGTCCATTTTCAGCAGGTCACCCTCTCTTCCCTGTGGGGCAACAGAGCTGGGTCTGGATGAGAGGGCCATCAGGCTGGGCAGGGATCTGTGCCCAGCAGGGAGGTGCAGCTGGGTCTGGCCCAGGGGAGTGCAGCCTGGCTGTGAGCAATCAGTTTGTAGGTGTCTGTTTGTGCCTGGTCTCTTTGAGATTGATTTGGGGGTAACCTGGATTTTTTCCTTTCACCTCCCCCTTTTGCTGAACCTGTAGCCCCTGAGTCCATGTCTCGTTCCCATTCTAATGGGGAAGCCTGGGCACAGACTCTGCCAGGCTGTTCAGACTTTGCTTCTTTTGGTACAGCCCCTGCCCTACTCTGTGTCACTCTGAATTGCCTTGCACAGAAATACCTGGTGGTGTCTGTGGCTGTCTGGGAGTACAGTTGAAACCAGAGCTGGTTTTTGGAGGTGTCTCTGGACATGGAGGTTGGGGTTGGTGAGAAGAGGAATAGCTTGTTCTCCCATGATTTCCACTGATCCATCCCATACATTTTAGGCCTTTCACAGTAGACTGTTGAATCTAGTGCCAGTACCAGCTGCTGATGGGATTGCTTGTGACAGCACAGGTCAGGGTGAAGGTCTGTGAGCTCTTTGATCTGGAGACAGACATTGTGCCCTTATCTTCAGATCTGCATTGCCCAGGCCTGAGCTCTAATGGGAAGTAGGGGGAAGGTTGTGGGAGTCTGTGGGCACAGGACCAAGGCTCAGGAAACCCCCCTGGGGCAGGGGGCTTCTCTGCGGTTCTCCCCAGCCTGGATTTTGCTATCACTTTCTTTGGAATATAAGATCACCTTCAATGTAAAAGACACGTGGATCTTGTGAGCCTCCCATGAGAAAACAAAATTAAACAGCAAGTACACAGATGAGGTAAGGTAGCTCTGGTCTTTTTCAAAGCCTTTCCATCCCATTTAAAACACAGGCCATTTGCAGAGGGGGTATTGTGTATTCAAACTGTTTGCTATATATTAGAAGGAATGTAGTAGCCAGGAGGCCTCCAACCTGGGAGTGGGATTTGGTGCGGGGAAAGTTCATAGATTTCATAGACATTAGGGCTGGAAGGGACCTCGAAAGATCATCGAGTCCAGCCCCAAAGGGTTCTTCGTGTCTTCATGGTTAGGGGAGGGTCTTTTGTGTTCTTCGTGTCTCTGGGTCTGATCCCTGCCCCTACCCCATGGGCACTGTTTGGGTCTCTCCTCTCAGCAGTACCTATTGCATGCCATGCTCCAGGCAGGTGTCTGAGCAATGCACAGCACCCACTTGGGGAGCTAGTCTCACTGCGAACATGCTGTGGGAAAGAAGCTGCAGGTGCAGGAGGAGATGGGCTGGGTTTGGTCCTGGAGGTTCAAGTGCTTTGGTGGAAGTGGGAGACTGGACACCCAGGGGAGATGGGGCTGTTGACTGCAGATCAGTCAGGCTGGGTCTGTCACTGCCCCCCAGTGAGAGACTCCCTGCAGCCTGCCCCCGACTTTGCAGTGCCATTTGAGACCTTCAAACTTTATCCATGGCCCCATAAAATAGGACCCAGGCAAGACTGGGAGGGATTCAGGGTATGTTGTCTGAAGCACAGTGGGGTTCAGTGCTGCTGCCTGGGACACTGTAGATTTGAGGTTGCAGAGTCCCAGAAGGCAGGACTGGGCTGTTCAGTATCTGGGAGGAAACAGAGGCTGCTGGGAC
>NW_005843227.1:202529-209408 GCF_000455745.1 Alligator sinensis
GCAGGAATGAGTAGGTGGGGACATTGGTGGATATAGGAGGCGGTTGACATCGAACCCTGCACAGCTAGGAACCTGACCACAGGAGATTTTTTTTTCACCTGGACAGTGAGTTCAATTGGGTAAGAGGGTCCCATTTCCAAGGTTATCTAGCAGATCAGGGCACCCACGTTCTACAATCGTCTTGGGATATGGGTGGCCAAATCTCCTTCAGCAGATCAGGCCATCATCAGGGATTTGTGAGCACTGGAGGACAGAAAAGTCTTCCTATAGTTGGTTAAGAGCAATTCTCCTTGCCTTGTGATCATCTAAGCAGTGGCACTCAAACTTTGCCACATAGGATGGAGGAACAGTGCCCAGTTAATTTCCAGGCCAAATCCAGCTGGTGGGTCCAATCTGGCATGTGGTATGCTAAGCTCTGGGTGCTGAAGTACGCTGGATGATGTCTGAAATGCTTGGCCAGATCTTCCTGCAGGAAGGAACTTTTCTTTGGAATATAGATTTCAGACATTTCATAGACATTAGGGGCTGGGAGAGACCTCCCACGATCATCGAGTCCAGCCCTTTCCCCCCTCCCCATGTCTCCCCGCCATAGATTCATAGATGTAGGGTCGGAAGGGACCTTGCAGATCTTAGCAAGGTCGTCAGTCTCCTCAAGGTCGTCGTCCATCCCTCATTCAGATAACCCCTTGAGGAGAAACTGTTCACAGAAACATCAGTGCCCAGAGCCATGATTCCCCTATCCCTTCTCCTGCACTCAGGGGTATACCTTCCAGGGCTTTGGCCATGAGTATGGCCAGGGCCCAGAGCCTCATGCTGCTGGGGGGGAAGTTCTTGGTGTAGAGGAGCTGGTCCCTACACAGACCCAGCACCCAGGCTCTGCCCCTCTGTGCAGCTCAGGCTGCATGGAGCAGGTTTAAGCAAGGAGTCACCTCCACATTCGCATCTCCCCCCTGTAATCCTGTAACAGCACAGCAGGCTGGTGGCAACCTGAGTCCTGGGTGCCACGCTGGGGAGTCTGTCCCTTGGATTGCTATAAGAAGGACAGGCAGAGCAGGGGACCTGAGTTCAATTCTCAGAGACTCTGACCTACTGGTCACTTTTGAGCCTTCCCTGGATTTAATTCCTGGTTTGTTCAAGTGATGTAAAAAGTCTGATGTGTCTGACCCAGCAGGCACAGCACGGGGCTGGCAGCTGCTGCCTCTGCTGCTCACACAGGCAGGTGGTTCCTCTTGGCGCGTCCAGTTAGGCGTAGGTGAACTTGGCTGCTGGAGGTGTCTCTGCTGATGGTGAAGTGGCTTTGGAGAGAGCTGTTATAGTTAGTGCTTCCACTACTCCAGGTACCTCCGATAAACTGCAGCCCTTCTGCTGCTGCCTGCCGAACCCAGTGCACACCATAGCTAGTGAGGGAGAATCCGGTCACGGTGCAGGTCAGGCTGAGGGTCTGTCCAGGCTTCACCACCCCAGGGCTAGACTCCTTCAATGTGACCTGGGACAGGACACCTAATGGAGAAATTAATAAAGCATTAGCTAATGGACCCTCTGCCCATGCTTTTGCATCCCTCTGCCCCACATCTCATCAGGCACTGACCCAGGGGGGTTGTCAGCAGGATGAGCAAAGCCAGTGCTGGTGTCATGGTCCTTCTGACTAATGCCCGGTATCCCCAAGAGAAAGGAGGGGGCAAATCTAAGGAGACACTGAAGCACCCAGATCCAGGGCTGGTGCTTAATGAGGACACTTCCAGGTGTCAAGCAGGAAATCGGGTCACACGATTTGCATGAGCTTGTTTTATAAGTGTCCTTTCTGTTGACCTCACTGAACACAATGTACATCTGTCTACTGATAATGCGGCTTTGAAAGCCAAGGGGTTTAGGAACCTGGAGAAGCCGATAAGGACCTAGAGGCATTATGGAAAGTGTTTAAAAGCCAGTTGTCAAAGCTCTGGATCTTCCTTTCCCTCCCAGGGAACAAACCCTCTCTGGCGGTGTCTCATGATGGTCAGTGAAAGATGGGTCCCTTCTGTTTTATGTTACAACCAATAGACTGAGCCCCAGGATTTGGGGGGAGGGGGAAGGGGGTGGTTGATTTATTCAGAAGGTGACTTTTTCTGGAGCAGAGGGAGTGATACCCCCAGAGCAGAAATTTGCAATACAACTGTTTTTGTGGGGAAAGCAGATCTCGGGGTGTGACCCTTAAATGTAGACAGTAAAGCAATGTACTGGGACACCAGTTGTCATGGTGATAAGCATTTAACTTTGACTTGGTAAAACAGGGAAATAAGGGAAAAAATCCTCACTTTCTTCACTTACGCAGTTACACTTTGTGTTCGTTCCCTGGTTATCTCTGCCCATGCAGGTTTGCTGAGTCTCTTTCTTGCGGGGTGCCTGTGTGTACTGGGCAGTGCTGCACCCTTGGGTTCCCCTATACCTGTAGTATCACAGTGTGTGAATAACTTGGGGAATTAGGGGGTTTTTTAGTCTACCAGAGATTGTGAAATGACCAAGGATCATGTTGTACTCATAGAAGGCACTGGAGAAGGTTTTTTCTTGGACACGGTGGGTATTTGGAGAGAGGGAGGCTGCATCGTTTGCTCTGTGACTAAAACAATTGTGTGTGTGTCCCTCTTTCCATATACTGAACTTCTATTCCCTCTCTTGGCACTTGCCCAATTTCCACATGTCCTAGGCGAGGGTGGGTATCCACTGGTGCAGCTTCATGAGACCCCATGAGGACCAAGGTGATGGTGGGGGACAAGCTGTCTGTCATTAAATAATTGTTTCATGAACCAGAGCAGACTCTGCTGGTGAGTTGGGCACTGAGGGTCTCAACCCCCTCCGCCACCTGCCTCTCCACCCCTCAAGAACTGGACACTGCGGTGCCATTGATGGTAAAAGGCATTGGCAGCAAAGATCCCCACATCCTCCCAACATCTCTCCTTCATGGAGTGGAGGATGGGAAGAGCCCCTGGGGATGTCCTAAGTGCTGTCTTCTAGTATCTCTGTATCATTACTAATGTGAACATTTGGTGCCACCCTGTGGATCTGTGACTTTTGAAATAGCAAAGCTTGACTTGAACCAAATAAATGCTCCTCTTTCATACTGTGCAATGCTAGCCCCAGTCTGACATGAAATGAGAAGGGAAAATTGGAACCTAGGCCCCATTAGCTTGCTCTGGAAATTGGGCTCCTAACTTATTGTACTTTAAAAGAGGGCCAGAGAAAACTTGTCTTTGAGGTATGTGCTCATCCCAGGATGCTGGCAGTGACTAGGAGAATTGGGTTTTGGTTTTACAGGGAGGTTTTTTACTTGCTCTAAATGGGTTTTGCTTCAGTGTGCATCTTGCACAGTAGTGTGTTGCTGCATCCTCAGTTCTCAGGGTGCTCAGATGCAGGTAGATGGTGGTCTTGGAGCTGTCCCAGATGATAGAGAGTCAGCCCTGAAAGTCCTTAACTATGTCAGTCCATCTAGAATGTGGACTGAAGTCTCCTATTCTTTCCGGCACAGGGGATAGATGGATCAGTCAATGATATAGCAAGGAAACTCCAGCCCAGATATGACGAATGATTTGGTCATGTTTTCCCTAGTTCTCCTGACTTCTGTGCCAGACTGAGTCAGCTGGACTTGGGAACTTAATCTTGCAAGGGAACAACACCGAGCCATTAATAGCCCAAGCGTTTGCATTCCCAGGTAGCAGGGTTATCTGGTGGATGGGTGGAAAGGAGAGGATAGAGGGGGCGAGAGAGAGGGAGAGAGAGTGGGATGTGTATGAGGATAGATGGAATTCCCACGGTTCATCAGAAATCTTGAAGGCAACTCTTACGACTTCGCTGTTGGTTTAAAATTCCAGATCCTTTAAAATTCCAGATCCTTTTCTTCTTGGGACAGCACTGAGAGTTGGACTGTGTCATAATCCCAGTATCCCTAGCCACAGGTCAGACTGTTATGGGGTGGGTGGGACTGGGAGCATGAGTTGCTGTTCAGGGGAGAGGGGTGGGATATGACTTGGACTCCCCTGGGGCTGGTGTCCAGGGCAGGGGATCCCCAGTGTGAATCCAGAGGAGTGGCTGGTTGGATTAAGTTCCTCCTGGACTGCTGCACTCTCCCAGACAGACACAGTAGTGGGTGCAGTTGAGGCTGGGCCAGGACTCCTGGGTTCTGCTCCAGCCCTGGCTGTTCTGGCCCATGGCAAGTCAAATTTAGCTGGTATTTTAGCTGCTAGGGGATTGAAAGCACAGTTGGTAAGAGCCCTGGGAGGTGGGTGGAGCAGAGGAAACACTGGACTCTGTTGCTTCTGCAGTTCTATGTGCAGATGGCTGTGGGCTCTTCCCCCATCTCTGCCTGGGTGTAAGGGTGGGGTGTGTGGATGTGGGGCAATCTCTGCCCTGAAATGCCCCGGGCCTGGTGCAGCAGAAGGGTCTGGTGTTAGCAGATGCCCCCAGGGTGAAGGCCAAGCAGACCTGTGTCCATGTAGAGGCTTATCCTGATGCTGGGCTCTGGGCTTCTGGTATGTGGAGCTGCCACCCCCTGCATCAGAGGAACGAGGCTGATGGTGCAGCTGGTGATAATGCAGCCAAGGGTTGCCAGTAGATTTCAGTCCGTGCCTCACATGGGACACCAGCCATATCCTCTCTCCCCTTGTTCTCAGGTGCAAATGCAGCAGGTACTTGGAACTGCCCTGTGAAGGCTAAATCTTCCTTCATTTCATAGATATGATTGTTTTCTAGGGTCATAGGGACCTTTTAGATCATTGAATATGACCCCCCAGCTCTGGGCAAGAAAGAGCACTGGGATCAAGTGATCACAGCCAGGTGTTTGTCTAATCTCCACTTGAACACTTCCAAGGTAGGGGAAAGCACCACCTCCCTAGGAAGTCCATTCCATATTTTGGCAATCCTCACCGTAAATAATTTTTTCCTGATGTCTGATCTAAATCTACTCTCCTTCAGTTTGTGGCTGTTATTTCTAGTAACCCCGAGGGGTGCCCTGGTAAACAGTGTCCCCGACTACCTGCTGACCCCACTGGTGAGTTTGTAGACAGCGACAAGTTCACCTCTCAGCCTTCTCTTGTGGAGGCTGAAGAGATTCAGGTCAATCTGTCTTCATAGGATCTTACCTGCAGGGCTTCAACCATACGAGTGGCCCTCCTCTGAACCCTTTACATGTTATTCCCATCCCTTCATGAAAATGATAAAGTATAGGTGTGTGTTTGTGTGCAATTTTTTTTATTTATTTATTTTTGGATCTCCTCTGCTCTAGCAGACCCCCCCCAATTTGTTCTGCCAGAGACAGGTTAGAACAAGGCAGGGTAAAGTTGAACCTTATGAACTAACTGCATCAGTGGTGAAAAAGGGGTTTTAAATAACATCTGCTTGCATGTGATGCTATGTGGGGAATGAGGTGGAAGCTGTGTGCCAGGGATTGCAGAGCCCCACTAGAATCTGTCCTGCCCCCACCTTCTCTAGGCTATGGATTCCCTAGTCCTCACAGCTCCCTGTACCCTGGGCTGGAGAATCCACCCCTGCCTGCAGCCCTTGGCAGTGTGAAGGGCTCCAGCTGAAGGCAGATGAGGCCATGTGAGTGTCCAGCAGCTGGAATGCTTCCTTTATAAATGGCTTGACCCTTGCACTTGGAAATGGTTCAGACGTTACATCCCTCTTTGTCCTTCTGGTTAGAGCAACACCTCCAGGCCACACTGAGTAAGGAAGGGGCAGGCCAGAGGCAGCAGCCCAGGAAGGGTCAATGAGGAATGTAATGATCTCCCCCAGCTGGGGTCAGCTTCATTTAAAACAGCTGCTCCTATAAGAGGCCAGAGGGGCTGGAGAGGCACTTGCCTAGCGGGGAAGGGAGCAGTAGTAGGTAGAAGGTGGTCTCTGGTGGGGATTTTAGGAGGGCCTGGAGTTTGACTGTCTCTTGGGGGGAATCAGTGGTCCTAGGGGTTGAGGGCACAATGGGGTAGGGACCCCCAGGCTAGGGAGAGGCCCAGAGCTAACACAGGGCTTTTAGAAGTGACTCTGCCAGTTAGTTAGGGAGTGAAGTGGGTTTTTTGTTGTTTGGGAGACGGCACTGGGGCAGCATAGTGCAGGAAGGGGCCAGGGCTGTGTGAGGGTGTCTGGTCTCAGTGCCATAGCAAGGTTGGGGGGCGAGCAGGGTGACTGCCCCAGGTGCCAAAGCAAGCGGGGCACCAACAGGTCCTGCCCAGCTGGGTTGGGATGTGGGATGGAGCCATGAGCAGATCACTTGGGGGGAGAGGGCACAGGGATGGGAGAAGGGGGGCTGCCACTGCTGTGTGCACTCCTGGCAAGCATGGGGGGGGGTGCATGTGCCCCTGCTCCCCCCGCCCCCCATCACCTTGCTCTGGATCTGTGCATGGGGCAAGGGCGGGCTGCCACTGTGGGCTTTGCCCCGGACACCAAATTCTGGTGCTTTAGCACTGTCTGGGCTTTCCACATTATTCTCTGTTATCCAAAGTCCCAGCTGCTCCCTCCTCCCACCCACCACCTTGGCTTGGTATTGGGACACGTGAAGGGTTCTTTATGATGCCAACTCTGGCTCCTGATCTCTTTCTTTGCTTCTATTTTGAAGAGTGAAAGTGGCACCAGTGACTGTAGATTATCCACTTCCCCTCACAGACAAACCTTTAGCTACTGGTGCTGTCCTGGAGGAGCAAGCAGGGAAGAACCCACCTGCCTGCCCACCCGCCACTGCTGTTGCTGTCAACTGATCTCCTGAGTCCAGCCCAGAGTGGTGGTGGTGGTGACAGTGGTGGGGTGACTTCCCTTTACTGCTTGACCCTTCAGGATAAGGAGCTCCAAGTGAGCTGGGAGCTGGTGTGTGTGTCAGGATTTATGTAACCTTTGGGACTGATGTGCCATGCATTCCTG